>NW_025779250.1:0-62804 GCF_021130785.1 Homalodisca vitripennis
GTTTATGATTTTTATTACTAAAACGGGGGGTGTACACAATTTAAAAAAATGTCCTTATTCATTTAGAGCAAAGGGACAGTACTGAGAGGAGGATTAAAGAGTAAAAATATTTAAGACTATATTGTATCTGATTGTCTTGAGCTTGAAACAATATTATTTGTTACAGTTATGTAATCCTACGCATTGCAAAAACTTAAAAAAATCTAGATACTTAACCCATCACCATTTTTCAAAAAATAACTTTTTCAGTTTTTTTATGAATACATTAAAAACCTAATACTAATTGTACTAATTGGCTGAGCCTTAGCGAAGCCTAGGCTCATGGAGCTGGAAAATATGTATATCTGATTGTGTGTCTGGCTGTACATCCCAACGATATAACATCATTGTGCATGAAGCTTCATTTCTATATGAGGAACTTTGAATTCGATTTTGCAATGTGATTTGGCTGAGCGTTAGCGAATATTTTTACATTTTTCTAACGGTTAACTAAGATTCCAATAATAAAAATAGTAGAATAAACAAATATTTGTAATAAAACTCCATATTCTTTGCTGATATACTAATTGTAATAATTTGCGACTAGGTCATGGTAAAGGCCCAGATCCTATATTTATGATGTTAAGGTGAGTGGTGATATGAATCTTGGCTTCGCATTTTATATCCTCATGAAAGTTGCAATTGAAGGACCACAAATATATAGGCATAGTTCTATACAATATGCAGTAACGTTACTCATCTTTTCTATTCTCAGTTTAGTTACATATACATAGTGCAATATTAATCTCAGCTTGCGCGTAGCTTAGCTCTTCTGAAAAATTAGTTTGAATATTTTTAATGTAATTATATGTTATCTTTTCCTTTATCGTTTGTTTACTTAGGACAGGAGCTTTGAGGAAACCTCTCATTGCAGTTAATCTTGAGGGCATTTTTGCTCTGCTTCTATACATACATATTATGAATGTGACATTTGAAAGTACGAACCTTCTGTCACAATCTCATGTTATATCCACTATGAGGATAGCAGGCATTACATCTCAGTCATTTCCCCTCAGATGAAAGGGATACAAGCTCTGTTCTAGCTGCAGTCAGAGTAGGTAGGAGTGGCACTACCATATGTAAAGGCTTGCAAACATTTTTTGCCATTAAGCAAAAATGCCAGACCCACTCCACCAACCATCCTCCATAGAAATTTTGACCTGTAATTATAACAATTTTTCAAATATCTCGACTTTGTAGTTATTCATGCGCACATCTTTACTTGGTGTGGCCACTCTACTAGATGTGTACTCAAAACTTCCATGATTTTTCCAAGTGAGTATAGCAGGTCTGCCAACTAATGTGGCACTTAAAAAGGTGACTTTCAACCAGTTTTATAATAAATCAAACATGTTTTATTTGGCTGAATAAATAGCTCAGGGAGTGGTAAGGGGAAGATAAATCCTCAGAATATACAGTTTGTCGCAGGGCTGCCAACATTGTAACCCTCGCTGCTGTCGTCGCAGCCGAGTGTCTTTTATACTCGGTACACGAACTATTTCCGTTGTAACCGCTACAATATATTATTGTACTGTTACAATTTTATTTAATTGTTTAAAAAACTAATATTCAGGAACTTTATCTCTTGAACAAGACGTAAACCAACAACACAGAAGCCACCAAGACTCTTTGATTTTTTATGATGAATGCCACCCGAACAAAATTGATATTTTAAACACCTCTATCTTGAAATTTCTAAATGCAATACTGGATATAACATTTTAAGCAGTTAAAAGTGCAAAAATTTCGAAATAAGAATATTTTAACCAGGGACCCTAAAATGTGCGCATAAAGTTTCAGTACAATCGGTTCAAAACTTAAGTTAATGCGCAACATACACACAGTTATTGTTGGTTATAACTTCTATTTATAGAGCTGCATCGTTAATAATCCGGATAATTAATAATCCGTTAATAATTTATTTATAATCCGGAATCAACAACTGGTTCTTAAGCAGCTTTATATTCACATTTAGCAGAGTGCTGTCACTTTAAGTAGTATGGAAGCCTTTATAATATAAAATAACAGAGGTTATGAATACGTAAAATAATTGTACTGATTATTCATTGATAAATATAATATACAATATTCACCGTAAATAATTCACCTACAACACAAAAACAAGCCACTTTTATAACACTTTATGAAGCTGTTGTGCAGAAGCAGTGTTTCACTTGAACTTTTTAACAATGATAAACGCTCTAATTAACAATCCTCGACTGCTAGGCACTCGGATCGACGAGCATGGGTCTGTAATTCATTACATTGATCAATCCTAACCATTAAAAAAACTAGTTTAAATTAATTTAACATGTATTTTATGAAATTATTATTTTGATAACGAAGATAAAAGTAAAGTAAGAATTTAGTACCTCGACCTAAGCCAAAAATATGTTAGTATACAACAAACATCAAGTTACAGAGTTAACCATTTCAAAGATATTAGCTTGAATTGAAAGGAACGCTTGGATAAATCAAAATCACGCATAAAGCTTCATTTGCATATAAGGAACACTGAGGTAAAAATATGATACATGTCACTCCATGAGTTTTGGCTGAGCGTTAGTGAATATTTGTATATTTTTCTTATACTACGTCGGCAACGAAAAAGTAGCAGAACAAAAAATGTTTAAGCAAGCTGATTACAATCAAATGATATTTTAACATGTGGCATATTAAAAGATTTAGGTTTTTTATACAGTAAAAGGAAAAAAATAATACATAGAAAGAATTTTTTTTTTATTTTAATGACAAGGTGCATTTCAGTATACTCTTGTATGTAAGTATCATCCTATAGACATTGGAGGTGTTATTATTTATTATTCAAATATTTATATGAAACATAACACAATAAACAATATATATTATATGTGAATTTATTGTTTTGGCAATAAATCTTAATAAAGCAGGCTTCATTTATATTTACCTTTATTTCTACATATACAGGAATGAGCTCTTTTATGGTGCATATCACACCATAGAATTT
This sequence comes from Homalodisca vitripennis, assembly GCF_021130785.1. Classification (NCBI taxonomy): domain Eukaryota; kingdom Metazoa; phylum Arthropoda; class Insecta; order Hemiptera; family Cicadellidae; genus Homalodisca; species Homalodisca vitripennis. The sequence continues at coordinate 3,026 of NW_025779250.1, forward strand.
GGTTAAGATACTAAGTAGGCTGACGTTTCTTATTTTTTGTCTCCCGAGAGAATGTAAATTTTTGTATGTAATGCTTACTCCAAATAATAATTTACTCCAAACATAAAGCCTCAGCTTTGCCTTTCATTACTTTCAAAGGAATGATTACCTCTTCAACGTATTCCATATTTAGAATGGAAGGCACGCATTCAGTTTCTAAAGTTCCTCGACAGATTTTAACTTCCACAGTTCGCTATTGCTTTGTAAAGTTAGGAGAATCTGCTAAGAATTTATAATTAAAAGTTATAAACTGAAAAGATCAACAAACTTTTAATGTAATCTTTAATATATTACAATTATTTTTCAAAGCTCATGACAAATAAAATTATAATAACATTTTGAAGAGTTCTTTAATACGTCTGTTCATTCAGAAGGTTATATGATTGAGACATTAATCATAAATATTTGTCATAGTAATATGTAATCAAAAATTTTTTGGAACCTTTATAGAGGCTTTACTATGTAATATAATTAATGAAATTATTAATAGAATTAATGTTACAAGGATTAAAATGCTATGATAATATTTTTGTATTGCTTTTTATTCATATTATTCCGGCTAGATTCAGATTAAAATTTCTATCATATGAAACTTTTACAGGCAAACTGTGATTCAGAATCAGGTTTTCTAAGGCGATAAGACCGATGCGATAAACACTAAGCTTCTGGTAAATTAGAATATCTTCACCCAAAATATTATTTATTTAGCTCTAATAAAAATTGAGCTTCTGTTGAACTCATTTTAATTTTGTCGTCATTAATAATAGGATGAAATAAAAATTCACATATTATTGCATATTAATAACTAGCACATATCCGCGGCTACGCCCGCAATTTACATACAATATTCTGTGTATCTCATTGAATAGCTCCCACGATTTCAGTAACACTTAGAATATTGTGAAGTAATGTGGATGAATTCCAAAATCGAAGTTCGTAGTTTTCTTAGAGTAAGCACTTATGATGTAATAAAATAGGGTATGAGTAGAAGTCTTCATCTTCTTAATCAGCTTAAGATAGTAGTACTCTTTGATTGTCTTTCTGGCCATTTAAATTTGCCAACGCGAAACAAGCGTCTTCTTTATGTCAAACTGATTCATTATTATTCGAGGATCAAATTGAATCTATATATATAAAAATGAATGTTTGTATGTTTGTCCTTTATGGAATCGTGAACTATTGGACCGATCATGATGAAAATTTGTACGTATATGTATTTTTCCACGGAGAAGGTTTATAAGCTATGCCCATCCCTTTCCCGATTCAGGATTCCGCCCCACTGGTTACAGAAAATTACCCATAAGAAATGCATTGCAGCAAACATATGTTTTAACGTCTTTTCAAATTTTTAATCAGCTGTTCTTTGTAAACATATATTACACTTATAGTTTTAAAGCATAGAGTAAGCTTAAGAGAAACGACAAATTTTGTTTAAACTGTTTCTGCAATCACTGTTAAACATAGACTTTACTATCCAGATAATACAATTCAAATTTGACGTAAAAATTCACCTTTAACTGCAATATTTATTTAATATAAACCATGCTCATGCTTGATCAGAAGAGTAATGCAGATATCATAATTACTATCTTACGTTGGCTACAAATATAAAGAATGTTATAAAATCACCTTAGTTGTTTTTTTGACAGAAGTATGGTTCTCAAAACTCCGTGTGTACATATTCTCTCGATCGAGACAACAAAGCAAGCTCAATCGTGGCATCGGAGATATACACTAATTTAATCTAAAATTTATTATAGTAAAAAAAAAATTTACTAAGTAATATAAGGACTTCGGTTCTTAAGATTTGCGTGCGAAGCCGCGGGCAACTTTTGCAAAAAATTATTGAAAATGCGCAGCAAAGCGCGCCGGGCCCGCTAGTAAAATATAAATAATGCATAACGTGGATAAAATTCTGTCATTTGTTTTAATAGCAGTAACTTTTCCTTAAAAAACGTTACCGATAGAATCTTATTTAGTCAGATGATTACAGAAATTTATAGAAAGATTATGAAACAGACTAAATAAAGAGATCTTAAAGAGTTTAAATTGACTTGAAGAGGAAATTGAAGAGGAAAAACAAGACGGATGTTTCAAACAATTGCTGCAGCAACAAGGTCCAACTGGGAAATATTAAAATGATAAACGTTCTTATTAAAAACTTCTAACCACGCTTTAGTCTTCTTTTTGTAAAATAACTGTGGTAGTTGCATTAATATTGTGTTTGTTTTAAAATGAATTGCATATATAAATTATGTTCATTTTTTACGTATATTTTATATAACGTAACAGTGTTACAAAAGAACTTAATCTGATTTAATGGGAATGGTGAGTTTACCTCCATGTGACATTTCTGCTCAGTGCAGTGTCTGAAATCTGACAATGTCACAGACCTGACTCTGGGGTCCAGTCCGCCTGGAGAATTCTCTGCCTAGTTTCGTCATCAGACCCAACTGTACTACAAAAGAGCTCTGTCTTGTTTACCCAGCAGCTATTCAGTGTAATCTCATTTTCTCATTGAGATAAACTCAGTGAGACTTCTCAATGAAAGGTCTCATCATGTCGCAATTCAGTGTTTATAAGTGATTACATACTTGATGACAATTTTTTATATGTGATTAGTAGATTAATTTGTTAACATTTTACCAAGTTTTATTGGATCAATGGAGAATCTTGCTTAATGGTGGAATATTTCACTGATAAAATGTTATACATGGCATTTTGGCACATGTACAGCTTTTTTAAGTCATTGCATGTGTAGAAAATACGGTGCTTACAGACCAATAGTTTTAGATGATTTTAAACATATTAATACTTACACATTGGTGGTAAAATAACTAAAAAGATCCAAACTGTTAAATGTCTACCTTGTATAACAACATTACGATACTTGTAAAATTATAAAAATCCTTATAGCAGTACAGTAATAAAATCTGCACGTGAAATACGATTAGATGTGAAAATATACTGTAAAACAAATATGAAATGTATCAATTAAACATATAAAAATTATGTAAAAGATTATCTTGAAAGAAAAAACAATCATTGCAATCAGATTGAATACATGATTTTGGACATTGTCCGCTGTTATAGTTACAAATATAACATAACGTTTCGAGGACTGGAATCTATCTCCTTCGTCATTTGTATGTGGTTTGGCGTTCTGGTGGTAATGTTTAATAAGTGACATAGAAACTTTCCCTAAAGGCTACTCTGAAAAAATTGCAAAAGACTGATTTTTTTTTATAAAGAGTCTACTTAAAACTTCAGCATAATACTGCAGAGAAAATTTGTTAATTGCCGACTAAATTGTACTGCCGTATTATTTAGCTGATAAATTAAATTAATCTGATTAAATATTTTTCCACAATCCGTGAACTCATGTATAGTCGGCTACATATCAGCATGATATTTAATTAAATTTAAAAGAAGAACAAAAATGAGTTACAATAAGTAAATATAATAGAAATGTCCGTTGGCAGTTGCATGGAAACTATGTAAAGGAAGGTAACTGTTATGGCTTACCTCAATCTTTAAGCCTTTGTTTGAACCTCGCTCCATTTCTCGCTCAAGCAAACTGAGTTGTCTTTTTTATAAAGAGTTATCTGCGGGATATGAAAGAGCACATTTCGAACCATCATAGTGCCTTTGTCAAAGCTGTGTTGTTACATTAAGTAAACAATATTACATCAAAGAAAGTATATTAAGTATACATGTGAATGTTCTAAGTAATGTAATTTTTATTTTGTATTTATAAATTACTTTGGGTTTTCCTCTGATATCAGACTATAAAATGTTCATACTTTAGCATACGAACACGTATTTGAATTTTTTGTCTCTTATTCAGGCAATTTTTCGAGAATATATTTATTGGTCTGCTGAAATATTACGTAAGGTTACGAAAAGAGAACTATTTTCATTTCTAGAGGAATACACCAAACTTGATATGTGTAAGGCACTAGTAAGTGTACATAATGCGTCCAAAAAGGCTGGTTTATCTAGACTCAGACTTTCTAGAAACTCAAGTTTTTATAACTCATGATGATTCTTGAGATCGAAGCTTTTCAGGGAACAGTCGTTTCTGATGGTGAAGAGCTTTAATTAGCAGTTTTACAAAGGATCAGTGCCTTTCATAAGGCTGGGACATTAGCAAGTCATATTATGGAGATTGTGAATTTATATGCAGCGGGACTTTCATATAATTTAAATCATATTTAAATCATGCTCACACAGGGTAGAAGATCTAGGGTATTGTCTGTTAATTCTTTAGACGGTAGCTTACATTGTTTAAGATATCTGAAGTTGGGATCTATTAAAGTGCAGTAACTTTTTTTGAAGTCCAGAACTGAAAACCCTTACTGCTCCGCTCGTAAACAAAGTCTTCTTTAAATAATTTACACATGGTTATTATAGGTTTTCCCGACAAACCAAGATAGTTCATGAAGTATGGTGATAACCTGTATTAATATATTCTCTTGATAATATAACACACGCCTTTTGTTCCAGTTGTAGGGAAGAGGAAACTTGTCACTTTACTATAAATGTTACTATCTTTATAAGAAAATGAATACACACGTTACAAATGCTCGCGTATGTTGTACTTTGCTACTATTGAACTACTTGGACCAATAGTTTTTTTTATCTATAGCTGTAACTAAAAATGTGTATCTCAAAAGAATTAATATTACTTTTAATATATCACTCATTTTACTTTTAATTATTAAACACAGTAACTGTAATACTTTTCATGTTGGTTGGATATGATATTTTTAGTTTTTTCAAGTTTGCAATAGTAATAAGATTACTATCTTTACCTGTTCTCTTAGTTCAGTCGGTCACGCTTCTAGAATCTAGAGCACCTTGCTGTAAAGTGTGCCACAGCACCAGGAAGTCATATACTACAAGATATCGTGTGAAAAGGAACGTGATACAGTCATTAAACGAGGGAACCTCAATATATTATGTAGTGGCGGCTCCGTTGCTTTATATTCCTAATATCCAAGTATTCAATTCAAAGTTACCATATAGTGATATATTCTTTATCATATATTATATAATTTTCCAAGAAAAATTGCTAAATATTATTATTTAAATCAACGTATTAAATTGAAGTTAGCATTTCAAGTAAGTTAACTCACGTATAAACAGAAAATGGAGTTTTAAAATTCTTTTAATGCATATGTTCCATCCACTTCATTTATGGAGCACCCACACTCATACAGACAATTACTAGTTTATTGTATTCTCTAGTTGGCTCAGAGATAGCAATGCTATTGCGCTGGGTAAAACTTCATAGAGCTTATTTTCCTATATAAGCAAGTTTTAGATCCATGATGATGCATGTCACTCAATAGGATTTGACTGAAACATTCTGCATTTACATTGGTCTTGTAGGCAACGATGATGTTAATCTGAAGATCCGCAGAATAAGTAAGTTTGTTTAATAAATTCAGTACGATCATATGTCATGTTAAACACATTAAAAAGTACTACATCTAGCCTAATAAAATAAGTCATAGACTTGAAATTTTGCTTCCACTCGCAGCGAAGTCTGTTCCCGAATATGGTTTTGGTGTTCCTCTTACTTTGCGTTTAATGGGCTGATATGGTTCGATAGTAATTACAATGACAAAGTGTAGGAAATATTCTACCATTCTGCTTGGTTTCTGCAGGAGGATTTATTATTTTTAAATAATCTTATAATTCAAACTGTTTTCGCACATTTTAACACACAATTTTCTTATGACCCGTATAGCAATTATATTACTAAAAACAAAAAATTTTGGTCCTATAAATTAGTTATATGTTGGAGTTATTCAAATATTGGAACATTGTAGGCAATCAGTTGCTAAGGTATCAGCATTGTTGGAGGAAACATTTATTAGTTCTTTACATTTCTTATATAATTTCGGAGCAGTTAGCCATTTTGAATATGTATAAACTACCTCTATCCTATGGATATGAAACCGAAAACCGTACATATAGGAATCCTTGTTGTCGAGCAAAATCTAAATTAAAGGTAAGAGCCTCTACACAATGATCACGTGAACACAGACCGCGATAACATTATCGTGGTCTACTCTCCATCGACCGTCTTACCCCTGTCATTACACATAACTATAGTAGCCCGTACGTAAGTAGTCCGTTGGTGTCTGGTGTGCCTGATCCCTCTCTACACACACCAAGTACAACACTGTTACACCAATATCACGTGTATTGAAAACTACTGATTCGTCTCAACCAAACTACCTGCGAATCTCGTTGCCATAACCAAACGTCATCAGCTATTACCGTCAATAAACACTTACATTTTATTCATTTTTTAAGAATTTTCATTCATTTAGTCTTTCTATTTTATTAAGCTTTTTTCCAAAGCACCAGAAACTGATAAGCTTGATAAATTGAGCGTATACCAATGAACAGAACTCTAACTTTTTTCAACCGCCTCTTCTATTCACGTCGACACCTATGTGTTGTTGTTAATCGCACATTATCATCATGGGTTAGATATACAACTATAATTTACCCATATATGATGAACCGTTCGTTATTTAATATTTAAATTATTATTAAACTTTAGGACCTCCTGAAGTGTTTTGTGGATTTCGTACCATTTCAACTCGCATGTAATCAAGAAAGCAACTTCTTCACTGTCAGACATTTTGATGAACTTGTCCACCCTTTTCCGATACTTACTTTTCTTAATTTAAAAGAATCAAGAAGAAAATGCGAAGACACTAGGTGTACGTGGGTTGGGTACAAAAGATACGCTATTATACAAATTTTGTTTCCATTAAAATGTAAGTGTACGAGTGATGTGTCGTTTTTAATGTGTCAACAGTGGCATCTCAAAAACTGCTTAATTTTACTGGAACCAATAAATAGGGGAATTAAGCTAATTTTAGTGCCAGTAAAATATATGAATTTTTAAATGAAATAATCATTGTTCACTTAACGTTAATGTAATTGGCTTTTTTAATTACACACACACTACGGTACTTAAACATAAACGTGTTATTTCTTATATAAGTTTTCGTGGGCTGTACCTCATAATGGGTAAAAATTAAAAAATCCAAGACTAGGTTCCATTGTTTTAATGCTTATTTTACATTCAGAACAATTTATGCATGGAAATTCGGTTTTACTACAGAAATATTAATAATTTAATGAATAAGCAGACTCCTGCACATTAAGCCGGGAGGGAGAGGGATAATAATGGATCTTAATGGTTGTAACATAAAACACACAGATGGAATGTAATAATATTAAGTACGGGTCCATACAGTAGTTTAATGACGCTACGACATGTCTCGTTTAAATCTAAATTAATTCTGCCATTTCTCTATTTCGTCATATATATGTATTTGAAAGTCATTACGTATCCAATTTATTCAAGCCGTTTTGAACCATTAAAAATGCTTTTTAAACTTTAAATCTATCTACTTAAAATTACAACCATTTTAATATGGACTTCTAGTGTACATCTATGTAGCTGTCACTGGTTTACTTAGCTATACGCTTTACATAAATATCAATTAGTTTTCAAGCTTGTTTATCTGTAATATTTTACTGTATCCTCCTCCCAAAAGTTTGATAAAATTTTAATAAACATACAATAGATAAAAGTGAATACTATTCTAAATTCCCTTTATATTACAGATATATTCACATAGCAAAGTGTATAAATCCAACACAAGTAAAAGTTAACTTAGTATAAATATATAAATGTTGTTAAAAATTTATATTAATTGCCTTATTATATGAATATAAGGCAATGTATGGTTGGGTTAATTAGTATAAATCCTGACTCTATACCAATACCAATAATTTAATTATTTTATTGTCGATTTATATATAAAACTGAATTTAGTATTGCTTAATTACGTATGTAATATTAATTTTAATTACATAATATATTGATGCGGACATGAAGAAAACTTTGAAATTTATTGCAGTACTATTACATAAATGAATACTGTAATATATTAAATAATCAAGTAACAGATACTTGATGAGGAGACATTTACAAGAGGATATTCATGTGTGTAATTTAGGCTCCCTTTGACCGTGGTTAATTTTGTCCTTTGTAACTCTCTAGATACGCTTTGGAGATCTGTTCTTTGTAACGTCAAACGTATTTTCAATATTGTTATGGATGCTGAAACGCTATTACTTTGTTTTATGTATTTGTATTTTCATATAATAAATACACGATTCACAGACTGTCAAGGTACTTTTGTTCTCTCCAATCTTCTATTAGAAATTTGTACCTAATTATATAAGGACCTCTGCGCTGTTTCTGGAGTGACAGGATACTTTGGATGCGTAAGGTTGGGAGTAGAGGCCGTCTCCTGTCGATATTTGTGAGGAAATTTATCATATCACCTAGGAAGAAGGGAAACAAACTCCAACAGTCTTCTTCCGCAGTAGAATAGAACTTTGAATTTGATACACTAGTCTGTTAGTAGTAAATCAATTAGGTACAGCTGTTGCAGCTCCTCTCATTCACTAGGTAGCGTATTAATTCGCGTCAATTTAAATTCCATGAATGGTCTAGTCTATGTTTGTAAATATAATCAATCTAGCTAGCAACTGAGAGACATTACGTAAACAGAGATTCATTCTATTTCAGTTATTTAAAATGCATCAAACAGACAATATAAAAATATACTACTTTTATTGTACACGTTTATATATACGACACGACGCAAATCCCTTGGGCTTACACGGACCAATTTATTCCTTTTTTTGGCAATGGATGATATAACAGAGCAAAAGGTTTACGGACACTTTCAAGAAGTTTTTTTTTTCAAAATATTCATTATTTTTGGTGCGATTGCATCCATTTATTTATTACTTGTCAAATAAACTGACATGTCATTGATCTACATTTATGATGTTACATCTATATTTAAGTATAAAACCTAAAGTTTACTAGAAGATACTACCTAATATGTAATATATTGCGGACAAATCATATATTTCACGTGCAAATAATGAACCGTGTGCTAATCTTTTAAATAAACTATACTTATACATTGCATGATTACGCACAAAAACGTGTGTAACTTCGTATTAAGTCCGATTGCCCCATCATTTAAAAAGCTTTATTATATTTTTTATTACAATATATGTAAACATAACGGGCGTCATTTTCCTTTGTCTCATAAATTCAAGCATCATTAGTTTTTATGACGTTAAGAAACTAAAAGTTTCTTTTCACAAGCGTTTATCATAATACTAAAAATTGATTGTTCACATTTTTACTTTCTTTCAGCCATTGAATCCCGTGTTGTCCAAACTTTGTGAAAGTCGTTTGCTTTTCCAGGTTTTATATACTTTACCCAACACTTAAGACTTTACCCAACAAGCAAGTTTTTGTCATAAGTCGGCCTTCCTTTTCTCAGGCTTTGTGGGAAGATTGTGTATTCCTGGATGAGCTTCGGAGAAATAAGCCTCTTATAGAAAATGTACGATAATAACAACCACGAGTTACACATATGATTCACGTATTTTCTAAAAATTAAACTTAATAGTTATATCGTACTATCACTAGTATAAACAAATTCAACATTTTCCAATATATAATTTTTATTCTGTGCAAGGCCTTTCTGAATCAAAGATTCCATCATTTAATAGTTATATTTTTAAATTTAACTTTTCAAATTTTAAAACATTCTTATTTATTACACAACTCTTAAAACAAATCTTGCAGATCCTTATTAATTGATTAGTAAACCATATGGCTGTAGTAAAATGACTTCTTTAATCCTCTAACATTGTCCCGGAACGCTAAAGAGTAATTATTAAATTACATTTTGTATGTTGAACTTTTTCAGATGATATGGTAAAAAAATAAAAAACCACGTTTTAAGGATTGAAATCTATCATCTTCTTCAGCTGCAAAAAAATACTTATAAAAGATATAAGCTTTTAAAGATTCAACAAAATTGAAAACTGATCAAAAGGCAATACACTCTCAAAATCTAAGTTTACAATATTCCAAGCTATACACACGCAAAACACTCCAACATACCAACATTTTATTACCCAAGAAAAATTATGTCAATGTCGAAAACACAATAATACCTGTACACACATCAGAAAAGGTGGGAGTCTGATCGGTTCTAGACTTTTTAAACGCCTGAAGGAAAATATATATTTGTATCCTCTTCAATAGTTAATATTAGGGTAGTGCAACATGAAGGTGTTCAGATATGTTAATTTTAAATTATGCTAGCAAACTATTTGGTCACAGATCCTTAAAAACTTAACAAAATGAAAATAGACTAATTCAGACAGGAATTCAATACATTTAAAGTAATATTTGGTGGGAGTCCCATAGTTCATTTTAATATCTAGTAAATAACTACTGCTACCTTAATACCTTCTCTAAATAACAGATTATTCACAACATAAAGCATTGCCTTTCAAGATTTTCAAAGGAATGAATACCTGTTACGAAGTATTCTATATTTAGTATGGAAAGCACGCATTGAGTTCCTAAAGTTCCTCAACAGATTTAACTTCCCCAGTTCATTATTTCGTCGTAAAGTTAGGTAGGAGTATCTGTTAAGAATTTATAATTATAAGTTTTTTAACTGAATAAAGCAATGACATTTTAATGAGTTTTGTTATACTAATACTAATTTCTGAGCTCTAAAGAAAATTAAAGATATTATAAGAACCTTTTTTTCAAAATATCGTTTATTCGTATTTTTATTTCTTAGGATAATCCGATATCAGAGATACTATTCAGCAAAGATTATTTTCTGTTCATTCATTTATTTTTAAGGCAGTATTCGACATCAGCTATAATATGGTGGCTATTAAAAAAATTACTAACAGTTATAAAGTGAAATAATTTGTTATTAAATCACCAAAATAAGAAAAGACGTGGAGCACACGATATGTGTAAGTAAAATTCATAGGATATTCTTGAGCTAGTCCTAAAGGCTTGCACCATGAAGGAAGTCCATCAATTCTGGTGCCAACAAGTCAAAAGTAAAATGTAAAAAAAATTAACAGTTCTTACAATAGTATTACTGGTAACCATATTGATAGCAAAAAAAATGAACTTTTGAAAAGATATGACTCAAAATGATGTTACAAGAGTAATACATTTTAATTTTAGCTATTATTCCAAAAAAATAGATAATATTTAAGTATCTTTAATATTTTTTAGTAACGTCACAGAATTTATCTAACCTCATTTTTCAAAGTGAGATGAATTGGTTTTAAAAATCTTTACAAAGACGTATTACTAGTTATCATCGTGATTGATATGTGAGTGTGAGTGCTATGAAACTAAGAAGAGCTTAATTTGAGAGCTGTTTTGTTCTTGAAAATAGATAGACAAACATTTGACCTATATTCACAAGATTATTAAGAACTTCCTGTATACTGAGTACTTGGCTCCGAGCATATAACGTTGTATCTAAGTCCTTGTTTGATAAAGTTCTGATTCATTATTTATAGATTTATGGATTAATTCACTTACTTTAAAATTTTAATATATAAATTACAAGTTTTTAAGTAGTTTTATGTGACTCAGTAAAATGTTTTTCAAAGTCAAAGATGCAAAGGATGAAATTGTATTTCGCATGCAATCAACTCAAATAGGTTCAATGATTTCCTTGATTCCTACTTGCATAACCTCTTTGTTGGATAGTTCTAATGATGCCAGTTTGTAATATGTCAGTACAAACTGTTTAATATTAGTAATAACAAATTTTCATTTTATTCTTTCATTGTAAAACACTATTTGTCAGTATAAATACAACAAGGTAGGTGTGAACGTATACATCGAGCTTTGCTGGAGTGCATATAAAACTCAGTAATAGTGCTATACTCAGTGTCAAAAAAAATTTACTTATTGCACGATTTCATCGTTACAGTCATAATTACCCATAATATGAAAGTATAAATGTTTTGTACCGCTTAGCTACATCATGTAGTGACATGCAACATCATAGTACACCTACATATAGTAAGAAAGCTTCAAGAGTATAGTTAGTTTTGTTTATTAGATTTCGTGCTGAAAATTTTCCAACTCCTCAAGTGATCAAAATGCTTAGGCAAAACTAGGTCTCAGTAAAATTGTTGTTATTGTTTTTGTATTATTAATTAGAGAGTCGTATCTAACCGTACACTAATAATTATATTAAAACCCGATTAGGAATAAAAATTATTTGAAAACTAAGAATGAGGGAGTCATTAAAAGGAGTGAGTAACACAATTGTGTGACGCAGGCGTTTACGAAATGGAACCCAAAGAGTAATGAGTACGAGGGATTATTACACAACCTGTTAGAGATTGTTTTGGTAATCCTGCTGTCTTCTTGCGGGAAACTGACAACTGTGGCAACAGATTTTATTATTTCTTTACGACTTGACTTTCAGTATACATTTCATGTCGTTTTTTTCATGAACAATGGTTATGAGTTTCTTATAACTTTTGTAATGAAATAATTTAAATTAAATAACCATAAATTGATTATCTAAAAACCATTAATCCTACCAATTAATCCTAGATAGGACAAGTTTGGACGGAAATGTGGCGAAAAATTTAGCAATATACTGGTTTTAAATGCTATCTGAATCAAAAAAGAGCTACGTGTATTTTATTCGTTTGTGCTTACATGATGCAACATATGAAAAATGTACTCTTCTACTCAAGTTTAGAATGTGATATTAAATTCTCTCTCTCTCTCCTCTCTCTCTCTCTCTCTCTCTCTCTCTCTCTCTCCTCTCTCTCTCTCTCTCTCTCTCCTCTCTCTCTCTCTCTCTCTCTCTCTCTCTCTCTCTCCTCTCTCTCTCTCTCTCTCTCTCCTCTCTCTCTCTCTCTCTCTCTCTCCTCTCTCTCTCTCTCTCCTCTCTCTCTCTCTCTCTCTCCTCTCTCTCTCTCTCTCTCTCTCTCTCTCTCTCTCTCTCTCTCTCTCTCTCTCTCTCTCTCTCTCTCTCTCTCTCTCTCCTCTCTCCCTCTCTCTCTCTCCCATTTCTCTCTCTCCCTCTCTCTCTCCCCCCCTCTCTCTCACCCTCTCTCCCTCTCTCTCCTCTCTCTCTCTCTCTCTCTCTCTCTCTCTCTCTCTCTCTCTCTCTCCCTCTCTCTCTCCCTCTCTCTCTCTCTCTCTCCCTCTCTCCCTCTCTCCCTCTCTCTCTCTCACTCACAAAACAATATATAACAAATAAACAATATATTCTGGCAAAACGTTACAGTCAACATAAAGATTTAGGTTACTTACCAACAAATTTTGGTTTATCATCATTGATATTAAGCAATCATTGTGTATTTAATGTTTGTTGTCTTTTTTTTTATATTTACATCAAATTTAAGTATGAAATTCTATTTGCGTGTTCTATTATTCTCTATAAAAAACTCATGTCTACGAATACAAAACTTCTAGAGCAGCGAGGTAATATATTGTCTGCTTTCTCCCACAGTAACAAGATATCTCTGTTCCAAATGCGGGAAACACTAAATTCTCGTCCTTTTTGTATTGCACTCCATTTTTATGAGAAATAAACGTCAAAACCAAATAAATATTTCGTTTAAATTGTTACAGCTTCTCTAAGGCCATGAGGTCTAGCAACAGTTGTTTAGTGAGGTCTGAATTGGAATGTACATTTTCATTCCGAACGATTTTTTTAGTGACTAAAATTACTGTAAGTTATGAACTATGAACTGTCTATAAATTCACTGCTAATGTCAGTAAAACAATTTAAAGCTTCATTTCTGTTTTACTTACTTAATTTATCAGGTACATTATGATCAATAACACCACGTAGCCACAGGGAATTCACTGGCCTCTTCCTTCATACGTGTGATTTCTTTTAAACCTCATGTTGTGATATGATTGAGTTCACTCAGTTATAAACACCTCCTTGCAGGCATTATTGGGAGTCGTACCAGAGTAATTTTCATGTGGAGTGTAATTTTCAAAATACTGGATGCAATAGGTGTTTCTGTTATGTTCAATTAGGAAAAGAAGCTGAGGAACGCTTATTTATGAGTGAGAGGATGATCAGAATGGTTAAAGGTCATTTATACCTGGCCAACTCTATACCTGTCTGCCAGTCTGTTTCTCTATTTATCTACCTTCCCGCATGCTATCTCGAAAAGTAACTGACGCACAAACTTGAAATTGAGCGTGAATTTTCATTTATATTTGAGTAACAGTGAGTTCTATTATGGTGAATGTCACTCCATTGGGTTTGTTTGAACGTTAGTGAATATTTATACGTTCGATTTTAGGGTTTTGTGTGGGATTGAGGTTTTTTATTTTTATATCAAGAAAATAGCAAAATTAATAAATGTATTTATTTACTCAAGGGACCCAAATATATCAGGTTGACTCATTACTCTACATGTTGCATAAAACTTAATTTCTAAATAAACAGCTACAACATTTCTACATCAACAATTAGTTGTCTGATAGTGCATGTTCAACCATGGAATTTGGTTTAGCATCAATAAAGTCTACCAATTAGTAGATTGACTCAATTTCTCTTTTGTTTGCCGGGTATGTAAACATTTCGTTGACTTATGATTGTCTGTAGCTTTAAGTGTTAATAACCCATTAGAAACCAACTTCCGATATATCCATTTCAGTAATAGTAACGAATACGGTGAATTTCCTATATAACGGAGGTTTCTTAATAAATGTTTTTTCATTTTGTCAATGACACATTTCTATCAATATTTCATGAAAAACGTTTAAATAGATAATCAAATAACCAAAGTAACGAAATGTAATGATTTTGTTAATAATATTTGAATTTTTCGATTGTGTATTATATGTCTGTATACATGCAATGTTGCCCGTCTGCTTCCTTAATGTTCAGATTGCGCGCCTATCGCTGGGTCTCGGAAGTAAACAAAACAGACAGTGGGACGTTGGTACTATCCGGAGGCTACAATTTTTGGACCGGTTTTCCTTATCGTGGACCAAAATAAATTACAGTATTGAAAAAACATAAATTTACCAGTCACTAAGACGAACATTTATCGTATTCTATCTCCCAAAAGGAAGAGATGTCGGCTAGAATTGAGTTGAATGCATCACCACCACCAGTCGTCAATAAAAAAACTTTACTCTTCAGTAATAAATATTCATTATGACATCGTAAATTAATCAAGCACACGGCAATCAGTGAAAACAAAAACTGAAAGAACAATTAATTATTTGAAAGTGACCAGTGATTCGTGTTTGTAGGCTGACTTGAATGGTCGCTTGTCTAAGCCTATTCAGAGGTGATTAGACGACATGAAGTATGAAACATCGATATTTTCTGATTCATTATGAACAAGTAAAGTACTAGTAAACATTTATTTTAGTCCCAAAATAAGGAAAACTCGTCCAAATATAGCGGGCTCCGGATAATACGAAAGTACTCAGACAGTTGCTGAGATGTGTTTAGATTGTAAATATCGTTATTTACGCTGTGTTACTTATTATTGTGCTTCGTTTGATTTATGTGAACAATGAGTCCGTTTACTGAACTATAGTAGGCCTATCAGTACAAAATTTATTATTAATTATGTCTCCTCCGATAATGAGTGGTTTGAAATTATGTTTTTCTACATTTTTTTTAATTTACAATAATAGTTTTTCTAAGTATTAAAAATTCATACATGTAATATGTTTTTTACAAGTAAGTTGCATATATTTTAGTAGCTAATTTCATAATATACGATAAAAAAAATACAAGTCAAGGATGTGATTTGTGTTTCTTAAAATATGGCAATTTCCCCGAAACTCTGCAAATCCCGTAAATTATCCCAGTATTTTTCTTTCACTTCTTGTAATACAGACTAGTCTCCAAAGGGTTAATAAATTGAGCTAAAGACGAAATGTTGCATTAACTCACAGTGAAGCCTGTTATACGAACTTTTGAATAAATAACCGGTTCTTCAGTATGACGTATATTTATTATTGTACTAAAATAATGAACGCCAAAGCCTGATGTGTACAAAAAAAGAATTATTGCTTTTATAAGAGATTAAATGTGTTATCCTTCCAGTTTTGCTGTCTAATCCATTAATTTTTCATCAGATAATAACAATATTGCTCGCCATTTCTGAATGAAAGCCTTTTGGATGCGTTGTGTATTTCACTTTTGTAAAATTTTATACTTGCGTTCTTCCATTATAGAAAAATTGTTCACTAAATTTATTACGCACGTGTATGTATTTAAACTAGTCAAGGTTTACTTTGAATATTTGGTACTAAATCTATTAAATGTTAATAAATATTAGTAATTCAGACTAAAAGAAAAATTAAAAAAAATTATGGTTGCCTGTAAAGTCGGTTTTACGGGCGAAGATTTTACGTGACAACGTCTTTTTCTCGGTAGAATATTTATTGATATGAATATTATTAAATTGCACAATAGGAACAAGGAATTGAATGAAAATAAGAATTGCACAAATTTTAACTATAGAAATATATTTTGTTTACTAAAACATTGTACATAATTTGAAATTAATTAAAATTTGTTATTGTAAATGGTAAAGTTGAATAAAACATTTACTAAAATTGGAATTTGAAATTCTTGCTAAACACAGTTAAATTCTAACTCCGCGCGTGGTGATTGGTCGGTTTAGTTCGTTTGTTTGGTCGCACTGTTATGACAGGTTAGAGGTTATACTTGTTATTTTAAATGTTTGACTAGCAATACGCGCTTTTTCTTCTCAATCGACTGAATTACGATTGATTGCAGAGTGATTTAAACTAATAATTTACTTAACACTATCAACATTTGTCAATAGTATGACAAAACCTATAAACTCAGTTTCTCAACTTTTGTGTCAATCTAACAATTAATCAATCAATCATAGTTTACGATAATGAAATATCAGTGTACAATTATTTACCTTTATTGTTGTAGTTGTTGTAAATGACGAATCTAAGCACTCCACATTTTCACGAATAAACATAATTATCTGCTTTATCCCGTGCGGCGGACCCACAGTTATCTGCTTTATCCCGTGCGGATCCCGTGCGGCGGACCCACTGGACGGGCATCGTAACGTTACCGGGCGTTACACTTTTTCATGAGTGACTCCGAGCCGCAACCTAATTTAAGACGTTGTCACGTCAAAAATTTGTATATTGAGAAAAGAAGGGGAATTTAAATTGAGTGGCGATTTTGCCCTTCAAAAATAAATTTCCTGAAGATAAACACGTCTTTCGGGTGATTCTAGTCGATAATAAGAATATAAGCAGTTTTTGTTGGGTGTTACGTTGTTTCATTAACTTCCACTGTATCTGCCATCATATTCTCGGAAAAGTATTTTTAGTTACCTTCAGAGTAAAAGTTGGTTAGCTGCCGGCGACAAATCTGTGGCTCCAGTAAAAGTCAGGATTAGTTAACATTAGATTCAAAGTCGGTAGAAAGGACTCCTAGATCCCAACAACGCTTCGCCCTAAACGTATTGCGCATCCAAGGTTCCATTATTTGGCCTGTTGAATCTGTAACTTCAACGAGGCTGTAGAATTTCTACCAAATATTGATGTAAAATCATCACCAGCCTATGAGGATTTGAATAGAGGTCATAACTAAGCCTTAAGCCTTTCACAAACTAAAATAATCTATATAGCAGTCTCCTCTGGCTGATTACATTGTCTACACCTAGAGTCTTCAATAGTGAGTCCTCAGTGAAGAAGTGTTTCCG
The DNA here is from genome assembly GCF_021130785.1 of Homalodisca vitripennis. Taxonomy (NCBI): domain Eukaryota; kingdom Metazoa; phylum Arthropoda; class Insecta; order Hemiptera; family Cicadellidae; genus Homalodisca; species Homalodisca vitripennis. The sequence continues at coordinate 20,741 of NW_025779250.1, forward strand.
GAATAGATCATGGTCAGTAATAAGAGCAAATATTGTATGAAAAGCCTTTGTTTGGTTACAACAGGCAGTTCGTGAACTGCATTTCACTGCTTATAAGTTTGAAACCAAATAATTACACAGAGAAACTCTGCCACCGATGAGGAAAGAAATGACACGAGTAGAAATTAAAAACTCCGTTATAATTATGAATTCGTCTCCAATTCATACATGTTTTCCTTTAAAATCATATATTTAAGTGTCTCAATGCACATGAATTGTTAAAATCTATGATAATCTTATTGTGAAAATTATTTATATTTAAAGTAGCGTTTTTGGAGAATCATGTACTGATTATAAATTCTAAGCCAATGGTAATTAAATATAATCGCATTTTTAATAATTAACTTCTAATTAGGCATTAAAATCCAGATTTATGAATACAAAAATTTATAGATTTAGACTTATATCTATATATAGATATAGAACTTAATTATTTAGGTAAACTCAATAACTCTTGAATGGATAAATATAATAACTAAAGCAATATAACGTTTCAACATCAACCCAATAAACAAACTCAAATATAACAAAGGTATATTTCTGGAGCTACTTGGCCTCCTACTCAGAAATGTCGTTTCCGTTATAATTGGAAAAATATACTTACTGTACAGTTGGCATTTTGAAACATACATTTCAGAAATACGTTTTAGTTAACATTTTAATTTATTAAAAGCTGGCGCTTTGACCATTTTTAATTGTATCATGTTACTATATCAGAACGTAAATAAGTACTATCAATAAAAAACCTTATAGCATGGACAAATAATTACTGAACTAAGATTAATATTTTAATTATAAATATATAATCTATGTATAACATACCCTATAGTAAGTTTAGTTAAAATTTATAAATTAATGAAAATACTGACTTAGTAAGCATATTTAATTTTCATTGTGAACTCACTGAGAAATATTTCTTAGAAACTAATATAAGCGGATTCTTTATTACAACTTGATAACTCAGGGTGAACTGCTTATGAGTCCGTTCAGAGGACGATAAATGTAATTATATCAGATTTAGTTTCAGGAGACTCAATAATTCTACATTTCATTAAAGTTTATTGATATTACTGGTATATAATTGGGGACTTATAAAATTTCTGGGTGTTTATGGAAAAACTATATCCATAGTCTATATTGTTCATAATCCATACAAAACAGTTTTAAACTGATTTGAAATTGTACGTGGAATTTGTTTGTATTTTTTATAATGTAACACAGTAATATTGACACGCGTTATACTTCATATACTTATATTTTTAAAATTAATAACGGGGTGGATTTTTGGATCTGGTGTTCACTATCGGTGGAGACACCCTAAAAATGTCAAATAATTAATTCGGGTTTGAATTTTGACATGAAAGCTGATTAAATAGTGATTTAATTTATTTTAAAATTGTGTATATTTACAAAGTTTTATTACATAATTAATTACAGTACATAGTGTGTAATAAATCTTAAATGTATTACATCTTTAGTAAAGTGAAGAATAATGAGGATTACTATTAATTTTAAAATATTTCTTAGACTCATATTAAACTTTATCTCATGACTCAGAAATGGTTATAAAATGGTAACTGTGTTTTTTTCTTTATTGTATTGTTGTAAAATATATTTTCAGGAGACAATTTAAGTGAAACAGTGTATTATCCGCCCGGCATGATGCATATTAGGTTACAACATAATCAGAACATAAATGGCTACAATATATCAAAAAAAGATTAAACTCTTAAAAGTTAATATATGAAAGAAACAGAAGACGAGGGCCGAGACTTTGGTAAAAACGTTTCGGCTAAGGCACACTTATTGAGCGTAACTTATCTCAGCAGCTGATTACATTTCTTACCCATGTGTCCTTTACTGCGTATTGCTTTAACAAAATTAATTATTTATATAGAAGCTAGAATGGATATAGGTAAAAAATATTTGTAATACTCCTCACCTTTTGAATAAAATTCCCCTTTTACAAGTAATTTTCATTCTTACAAACATGGTTTAGAAAAATACAGTTGATATACAGTATTCTTATTCACTAGTCTATATTTTGCAATCAATTAAACTGTTGCTGTCGTTTAATATAAATTTTATATAAAGTCGTTCTCCAATAAACTATTATAACAAGTTATATCACATTTTCACATTGTTTGTTCTCAAAAAATGGGTTAACGTCCATATATATCTCGTATCCCTTAATAGCTATAAGTATATATAGCAAACTTTATGCTACCAATGATAATCTCCTATAGGTAGTATCAAGGTAATATAAACTAAAATTAATCATTATCTGAATACATTATATTTTATATAACATTATGTATTGTATACAATCAAAGCCTGTCATGCAAATCAAGATTAGAAAAGGAGTTATTTCTTAATTTATTCATCTGTAGCAAGGATTCATGGCATAAAACATTTAAATCTTAAATTATACTAAGAAATATTGTAATTTTTCTTTAGCACGTTTTCCCTTTTCGTGAAAATGTGTGTGTGCGTATGGATGTTTAAAATTATATAGTGGGCTTAAAGAATAATTTAAAATTATTCTGTTTAAATTTATAAAATAATTAATTTTATTACGCGTTACCTATAACTTAATTAATGTCATTTTACCATTCTGATAAAAATTATAATTAGTTGAAATAAAAATGTTTAGTACAACTTTAACAGGATATTTCTATTACATAACTATTGTTGTTCGCAGCAAATCCCGAAACTAGGTACTTTGCAAATTTAAAAAAACAATTAAAAAGTTTTCTTTATGTTTTACGGTCAAGTAATTCCAGAATTGTTTTTATTTTGACGTATATTTTTATTGTTTTGATTGTTTTATTTAGATACCTGTTAGTCTTTTTAATTTGAATTATATTCGTAAACTGTGATAATGAAAATGATATGTCAATAAACTCTAAATATTAATATTTTAAAAATAAAAGATTATATTAGAGGATTTCAATAAAAGATTTGTTGTAAAATAATGAATTTTGTCGGTAGTTTTAAGACATAAGCCCTCCATCCATTTTATTGTACATTATATGTAAACCTTGGTTATTATGAGTTTATCATGGAACTCCTTAAATGGAAAACTTGATTGAAATTTAGAACTTACCCGCATATTAGTCCTTATTGATACTCAGAACGTGGGTTCTGAGAAAGGATGGTAATACCAACTTCATTAAGTTGCCAGAACTAACAATACATTGGAAATATTGTATTCATGGAAACGGTCTAATTTTAATACTAAATCACTAAGTTTATAATTGCATTCATGTATGCAAGTGTAAACCATTGCCGATGAATACAAAGATAGGATAACTAACTGTAATATTAAAAGTCCATATTTGATGCAGCATGCCTTGGCACGACTGCTTATAACTCCTTACAGCTGTAACTTTATATTACTTCTCGGATAACAGAGTTCACTTGGAGAGCGATATAATTCCAGAGGTAATTTCACTCATCTCAAGCATTGCGATAAATCAAAATGGAAACGTGCATATTACAATTATAAAATGCATTACTTTATAAGAGCCTAATATTATTTTTACATACACCTGTCATATTTTGGCTTTAATATTTTCTTGCATTAAAGCACACAATCTTTACGTCACACTACGGTTCAACGCAGCTTAAACTTCATTTAGCTTTATTTCGTATTTTCCCACAAGAATTATTTTCCTCAAAAAGACTTTATCCTTCGAGTAAAATTATTAGCATAGGCACTTTTTAAATTTAAAACTTCTCAAAAATAATGAAATAAAATTTCTAATTTCCTTAATATGTTATTCAAAGTCTATTAAATTAACTACTGAAATGTTTGGAAAAAATATGTTTGGGCTTAATCCTAATTTGAGAACTTGTAGAACATTGACTAATCCTATAACATAACTCACTTCTTTTATAATACCTGTTGTAAAAGATAAATTCAAAGCACGTTCAATTTATTCTCTGTAGGCCAAAAAATAATGTAAATCATATATAGCACTGATGAAAAAAGATTAGATCTCTTATTTTAAAGCTTTAACAAACTGAGCATAAAAATCTTCAGTAGAAGAGAACTACTGAAAATAAGGTCAAATTTTTGTATTTCATTAAACGTGGGATGTAGGAATCATTAAGTATCATAATAAACTACTCTTATCTTATTGAGAAAAATAACGTTGTTTGTCTAATATATTGTCAATTCTTTATCTTAGAGAACCATATTTTGTCCAAATAACCCTTTCACAATCCATATATCTGTAAGATATGAAATTTTGAAAAACCTTTCTATTTTAAGACACTCACAATCCATTTACACCCTAAAAAGTTGTTAAGCAACGTTTGCTTATCACTTACAAAAGTCATAACAACTAAGTTTAATCGTTTAGCATGTGTGTCTCTTATAACGGATGTTTAGCCATATTGCATCACTTCTAAGGGTTGAGCACAAATTTAATACTTTCAAGAATTACTTTAGTAATACAGAGTAGTACTATTCTTTAAGGGACTGTTTATGCTACAATAATATACGCAATATTCATTAGCGGTTTTTATAAATGTTTACATGATAAGTAAAATTATTGACCTCTTAAGCCTTGAAACCCCTTTCTTAACTGAAAAGAAAGAAGTAGAATTATTTGAAAGGCACCTTTCCATAAGTGTTAAACTGATGCATTTGTTGTATATTATTATGTTTAAAATCCATCTTTGACGAGAACTTTAAACAAAGAATACAATGTCGTACTATAATTCTGAAGTGGTTACAAGAATAAAGACAGCAAAACATGTTTCTCGGAAATAATAACTGGAATGAAGTGGTTTCAACTTTGACCCCTTTCCTGTTATGAAGTCACTGGTTTGTAACATGATAAGTTGTAATTCCCCTTTAATGTGAGCTACAATATTAATAATTTATTTTGCCGTGCACTTATGTGTTATAAGTCATTCCAGTAACATTATGCTATAATATGTGATTTTTTTATAATTAAACTGGTTACATATCTTTCATTATAAAGTTTATTGTTAAAAGTTTGCTCGTTGTAAATCAAATATGGACTTTATTTGTAATATAAAATTATACCATATCTTCAAACAAAAGATTAATCATTCATCAAAATCAAGAGATTATTCTCAGTAAAACCTTGACTGTAATAGTTACACGGGAGACAAACCATTCATGCAAACGTGGTGGGCTGAGGTCTGGGGTATATTTCCAGTTAGTTTTGAGGTCTGAGGCTAGGGTTGCTCCACGAAACTGATTGTTACCGTTTATATTTGTTACCTGACCGCTCCTATATCCTAGTGATTACTTATATCGTGCCTTAGTTTATAGCATTGTATGAGTTACCTCTTGCAACCCATGCAAATACAGGTATGAGTCACCTCCGAGATTTTGCAGCGACATAATTTTATTTACTGCAAAGAAAACCAAAGAATGCTGTTCGTCCTTTGTTTTATCAGTTTTCGCTTTTTTCTGTTCGCTATCAAATACTCTCGTAGGCCCGATCTATATTACGTCACTCTGCAAGATTTTACAATGGCTTGTCTCAATTTTATTACAAGCTTTTTTGTTTAGCTAGGATGTATTATTTTACAACTTTAATGCTCTTTTAAATCACACTTTAATTTATAATTGCTTTCTGAATTATTATTCAACAACCTTTCAGCTACGTTGCCTTCACATAACGTACATATGATGGGAAGGGTTGATTCGAAGTGAATGTTGAGTTTAGCTCCAGTTCACCTTCTATGATACTGTAGTTCATCGTCTGGAATCTGAATCGGTCAAAGAAAAATAGAGTTATTTTTGACTGAATTTACCTAAAAAACATCGTCTGCAACAAAGCTGAAAATTAACTTTTTATATAGTTTTATTATCAGACAACTAGACTTCAGACGCTGCACTAAGTGGAATGTGAAATGGAGGTAGTTAATGTTGTTTTATTGATGATTTGGTACTTTTAAGAGGAAAAAAATTGAATATTCACTGCAGTTAAAAGTATATTATTTCCACTCATGTTACAAATGATGGAAATCGATACAACTAAGTATCTAAAAGCATCGTAAGGAGTAGCGTACAGATGAAGAGACTGTCAGTTTATTTTTTACCCAAACACCAATCTTTTATTTTTAGTACTAAGATGAATCTATTTGATGTCTCGATTTTAAAATCCTTAGCACTTTTCTATCAAGCGTTATTGTATAGGCGGTCAGACGGACAGACAAACGGGCTGCTCTTTAAACTTTTGATCTGAAAATCAATAGAGGAACCTACATACCATCTTTCAAATTTCTTAGAACTTTCTATCACGAGTGTGACACACATGGATTGCCTTTATCATCCTTATCATCGTGGTTATAATTATAATCAATAACTCAATAGTCAATGAGGTTCATTAATGTTTCCTTTCCCTAGTTAGCTGGATCGAAAGTCATATGATGGCATCTACTGACTTAGTAGACTCCCAAAATTAATCAATCATTACAATATAATATTTTTATATAGACTAATAAAATTGCATGTTTTTTTCTTCGAAGCTTGTGCATATTCTAGAATAAATTTATGATTTATTTCTTACTAAAACTTTTAGTGGAAAACATTTGTACCACAATAAAACACTCACTGACATCCGACGGTGACAAAGTACGAGTGGAAGTAATGCAGGAAACATACCTTGTGTGGGGAAAATGATATAAGCCAGCAAACTGTGGTAACTGTATCACCATCGCCAACTGTTTGTATTTACAACTGACAACTTACATAAAACAATAGTATGTGTTTTATACAGTTGTATACGGACGACTCAGTTTTTATATAATAGAATTATAACTATAACTGTCCATGTTTAGATTTATAAGCAGTTAATAATATAACAAAACTACTTTGTTTTTTTTTTTCAAATGAGTTTAATGTTACCTTACATTTATTGCGGAGTAGATAAAACACACACACACACACACACACAAAATAAACACTGCAATAAAAATACAGTGGGGTTTCTGTCGTGTTTGGTGAATATAATGATTATTAATATTTTTTTTCTCATGATTTTTTTACTGATTTTAAGTCCCGTTATGAATAATCAGAAATAGTTTTACATTGTATTTAAATGAGTCTGAAAATGAATGATATAGAAGCAATAGCATCATAATAGGCAGCCTTATCATTTCAAAGTTTATTTACTCAGCTGACGTTAAATTCATTTCCAGTAGACGTGAAAATTTTTATCAAATGCACTAAGTTTCTTAATAACGATAATACATACATTTTTCAGTTCATCCAATCATTACATTATTTAAAAAACGTAAAGCAGTAAACTCTACAAACTTACACTTCTAATTGAAGGAAACAATTTATACTCACAATTCATAACAATATGAAACAACAAATGCAGTGTTTAGGAATGTGTTCCTGAGTCTCCAGCAGTCGCTGTACAATTACAGTAGCTACGTCATTACTTTAACTCATAGTGACAGTGACAGCGCAGCTGTGTCACTGACGGAAATGACAGTCTTGTGTTACGTGCGCCAAATTAGCTAATCATCATAACTAGAATCTTAAACAGATTGTAATGTGAGAGGTGATACGTAGAATAAGATAGGCTTTTGATCTTGAGTAATTATTGCAGTAAAATTTTAAATCTAAGCTTAATGATTTCACTGTAAAGGAACAGTGAAAATGTCCACAAAGTGTAGATAGGTTATAGACTGTTTCAACATACTTATATGGTATGTACATACTTACATTATTTTCTAAAGAATAAAGAACAAAGCACTCCCATAAAATTTATATTAATTAGTATCAAGGTAACTCATTAATTTAATGTATAATTTAAATACCATCATTTATAAAGTGAACATTTGGTATTCCGCCATTTCTGGTAATAAAAGTAATTGAACTTGGTTACTTGACTTCGTTGTTTATCTACTCAGTAAATTACCTAATTTTCCACTGATATACTGATTACTGATTAAATCATGAAGATGGAAAAAGTATTTTACTGAGGTATTATACTGATATTATCTTTTATATTATTTGAAGTCAGATTTAAAAGTAACTGAGTGTTCAAAAGTAGATGGTTACTTGTACAGACATTGGATTTACTTTTAAATATTCATAGAAATAATAATCATTAACAGTCTTTAGGTCGGTACAAGGCTTGAAGTCATTTAGTACTAACGTTAGTCGTATACGATGGGTACACAGTATTTTTAACGTAACAAAATATGATTCATGAAATTTATTAACATAGAAACTATAATGCGATATAAACATGATATACAAAACTGGATTGGACATTTCTAAGAATAAAATGAGGAACCTCACACATGCAAAAATTAAATTCTATGCCATTTGATTTATGTAACCTAACTCGTTCTGGAGTAACCATGCGGACCGATACAACAGAACTTTTGCCGGTACTCTCATGGCGAGCTTCGCTAACGCTTAGTCAAGTTACAGTAAAGTAACATGAACTACCGTCGAACTCTATCTTACCTGTATAGGAATGAAGTGTCATATACAATTTACAATCCATAGCTCAATTCGTTAGATATCTTATCGACAGAGAGACATAAGAGATATTTTATCAGTTTCCTGAGCGATATAATGTAATAATACTCAGGTAAATGTGGTTTAGCAGAGCTATACCACAGGTTCAGTTAACCGTGTTGCCCCATTGTGGTGTATAAAATATACAATATTGCTACTGTCTCAGGATATAGTTGTGAACATACTCAACAAGTTGTAGTCTATCGTGTCTCTAATGCTATTTGTCAGAACCAGGATCAATTTGCCTTTGCCTGTCTGGAATACACCTAGCACAGCGTTTGCCGCAAAACTATTCCTGTCCAAGTAAACCTTAATGCAAGTAAGTAACATAGATTTTATCGTACCATGGTTATGCAGATTTTTTAAAATTCTTTAATAGTAGGGTCTAATTAAATAAACTTGAAATCACTAAATCTTTTTCTTACCATGTTCGATATATAGATAAAGTAACATGAATGTTGAAATTAATGTCCAAAATGGACCTAATGCGATGTTTAATATTTAAATTAACGATTTTAACTTGTATACCCATGTAAACTTAGATTAACTCATGTATGTTTAGCTAACTATAAGATGTTGCAGATTAACTAAAGTTCGAGGTCTTAGATCGCTTAGCTATCGACACTGCTATATGCCAAGTATACAGAAATTTAAAATGGTAACAATCGGTCTACTGTGGTCTCCAGGTCAAGATATTGTCCGCTTTGTGGAAAAGCGAAGCGTCCCACGCTGACTCGGAGTATGAGGTGCGTTTAATATTGGTATACCGAATTTTAACCAAAAATTAAAATTTCTTTTGTTTTTTAAAGTCAACATCTGATAAGTCAAAGCATTCAATAAATACTTTCCAACGAATCTTGTTATGGCTATATATTTACATCGATTCGTAACCAACAATGGGTTTTTACTCCATGAGAAGGGGAGTTGGTTTTGACGTTTGTTCAAAGCTACAGAAGATTGCCAATTATTGGTATCCTTGCAAAGAGAGTTAACATTCTCGTTTATTATAAGCCTCATTTATTTGTAATATCCAAATAAATATGTGGTTTCCAAATATTGAATAACAGAGTGTTAATTTTTCTATTGCTATTTAACACAACATAGCAATAACAGCGTATTAAAAAAAGTTGAAAATGGAAAGAATTTAATGACATTTAGAATATTTATTTATTATGTAATAAACGATTGATAAAATTTCTTATTTTATTTTTAGGTAATGAATTGAGGTGCTTTAAAACTTGAAACAGGTAGTAGTTTCAATCTCATATAGAGATAAAATATCCTACACATATTTTTTGTATGCCAGTATATTTCTTAAAAAAAATTACAAAATAAATTCAAAAAATATAAGAGGTGAATTGAAACTGTTTAAACTATTCTGGATATACAGTATCTAATTGAATCACTGTAATTAATGAGGTATCATTCTGGCTGTTACTGTCAGCATTGCCATTCTTCTAAATTTTAAATTCTTAATATGATAAATAAAAAATGTGTTTTGTATATTTTTTCTTAGTAAAACAGAAGTTTTAAAAATGTTTTATGCCGTGGTTATTAGTATCTAGGTTTAACTAATGCAACAATTAAAATACTATAGTAGAAAGACCTACTGGTATGCACTGCGTCGGAGACAATGAGATTAGTCAGACATGGTTGATTACCATCTTATTCTATATTGGTAGCATTACCAATTTTGACACTGTTAAACTATGATCTCTCTGAAATTAAGCAAACGTCATTTTAACAACGGATGTATTCAAGTGAATCGTAATTTTTCCATATTACAATAGTATATTCTGTATTAATGACAATGGTTCGTTGTGGTATTTTAGACAATAGGCTACAATTAAAATAAACATGACTGCCGGCAATATCAGAACAGAATTTAAAAATGGCTCAAGAACAAGAGAAATATCATCGTCATAGTCCTCCTCTCGTTAAGAAGGACACAAAACTTTCACATATCATTTAAGACTATCGGCATCGAAGTGGCCCCGACACTCTTATCTTATCTTAGATCCCTGCACCAGATGCCCCAATATTGCAATCGTCAAATATTATTATCATTGAGTTACCAAATGTCTTCAAGAAATATCTCTGGCAACCTTTTAACAGTTCGAATAAATTAAAAAAACAATTCATCCCGGTATTCTTTGTCCACTCAATCAATTCAGAAAGTTGCAGCCTCCAGCAAAGGTGTGATGCCTCGTACGATTAAATAAAAGTAAAATTAAAACAATGTAGATGTCAACTCTTCAGGTTTAAATTACAGGCGAGCAAAATACGATGATTTATTTATAGTCCACAATAAAATAGAATAAAATGGGGTGAAATAGCCCTAAGACGTAAAGTTTCTCACTGATAAAACAACACAAGCAATAAAGAACGTAACTCAACTGGGTGGGCTATAAAAGTAACATAGGCCTGGACGAAATGTCGTAAAAGAGGAAACGTATGTTATTTGTTTCGCCATTGCAGGTGACGAATTTCAAGTATTAATATTGAAGTAGCTTATATAATTTTATAAGTGAAGATTATTTTGTTCAAAATCCTGGTTTCTAAGGAACTCGTTAAATTGGTATCGACCCAAATTCTCCATTACTCTGATACCTACAGCAAGTGTATATTATATGGTGCGAAGGTGTTTTTAACCTAAAATTGTACACGTATGACTTTTGATTATTGACGCCCATTGCCACCAATATCTTTATCCAGCATTTCGATTCTGGGTTAAATAATACCAAGAACGAGCATCTAACTGTTCACACAGGGGGGTCGGCCCCAAATTGGGTTAAAAAATTCAATTTTTTTATTTTTTTTAATTTAAAATTTTGTTAGCTTTAAGAACATACTTCACTTTTTAATTTCTGTCAATTATTAAACGCGTTATGAATATTTTTCAAAATGCATGTCATCGCATTTTTTCGTCCCAGGAAAGCATTGTACCGTTTTTATAGCACATATTTTAAATTTATATGGAGCTAATACTTTATAAATTAAACAACTTTTCGGAAATACTTGGTTTATTCCGAAATTCAAGTTTACCAAAAAAATTAACAAAGTTTACAAACTTTTGATTCGATTTTCTTCAAAACTTCACACAATCGAACAAATCTAATTAAGAGTCTGATTAAAAATGAATTAAAATTAAAATGAAACTAAAAATTTATACTTCTCAAAAAATGGTTTAAATTAACAAAATAAAATAAAAGTTCTCTTCTCAAAATACTCAAAATCAATATAACACAAAACTTGATATTAACTTTATGACCAAAATTTAATTCACAATACTTCAAAAAATGTAATTAATTCTCAGACTCTGAAAGATGGGAAACTTTAGAAATTTTAATTACAACAGTATAAAAAAATCAAAGATATTAACTAAACGCTGGTACGGGACTTACTACTTTGAAGATTACGGAGGCTGATAGGGATTTAATACGCACTGAAGAAAAATTAAAAAACTTGAATTAAATTTACACGCGATAAAAAATGGAATTACTCTAAATCCCACACTATAGGGTTAGAGGAAGAGCTGCGATTCTCAACAGGACCTTGTCGTCGTGGCTTCAAGACTCGAACTGAATCCTCCAGCGAGCCGGGAGGAACGCATCACCCGATACGTCACTGACCGATCAGCTGATTGCCGGTCCAACTGAACAAACAAAGTCCCCGCACCGCGTCTAGTTAATAAGAGCCTACTTCCTACCGCGATTCAGCATAAATGAATTTGAACTATGGTACAGCATGAGGCGTTCATTTATTTGTTATAGTACTGTTATGCTGATAATCTATGACCATAAGGCCCATACTCACCCACCAGTGTCTGTTATGGGTGAAATAAAACCCATTTTCAGAGACCTGTCTAATGAAGAACTCCTTAGGAAATGCCTTCATGGTGGGACACAGAATTCTAGCGAATCGCTAAATAGTGTGATATGGTCGAGAGTACCAAAAACAACTTTTGTAATGAAAAGCACCTTGGAACTAGGTGTGCATGAGGCTGTGGCAACTTTTAACAGGGGCAACATAGTGAAGTGCCAAGTGTTGGAAAAGTTTGGTATTAATCCTGGCTCTAGATGTGTGCAAGAGATTAAACAGCAAGATCTACGTCGAATTCAAAAAGCTGAAAAAGCGCAACAGAAATAGAGAAAAGGTGCAGAAAACAACTTTCTTTTGCAAAGAAAAGGCTAGAGGATAGATATGAAGAGTTAGAGGACCCAGACAACCCCACTTATGGGGCAGGAATGCACTAGAGGTAGGCCTAATTTTAATTATCATATATTTTTTGCTTTAAACACGTTTTCCGAAAATCTAGTTTTTTAACACAAAGGTACATTTATCTAAAAAACTATTGAAGATATCCGAACAATTTTTTTTATATTTTGTTTATTAGATCTTCCTTTACATTTTGTATGAAGCAAATACCTTATTTTTAAATCCTTTATTTAAAAAATATATATTTTATACAAAAAATTCCTGGAAAAAAAGTGGTTTGGAAAAAAAGATTTTAATATCCAAAAATATATATATTTTTTGAAGTTATCCATACAAACTATGCAAAAATGTCCAAAGTTTCTAGTAACACAAAAATTATGTACCTATCTTTTATACTTTTTGAGAAAAATGTACCTTAAGTAGAGGAATTTAACATGGGCTAGATAGGCCTGGCCGACTCCCCTATATTTCCAGGAACTTGATTCCATGAACAGGAGATAATTCCGCTATAGAAATTTCAAAAGCAAGTTTACATTTGAAAACCAGTCTAACAACGCTTTGCCAGCTTAATGCTGCTTTGGGATTTTCAGAATAGTTTTCAATATAGTATTGAATTTTGAGATTCTTATTATAAGATTTTCTCGGTAAATTTCTTGAATGTTTGTACCAGTTTCTATTTCATGTGATAATTAAATTAATGCAATATATCTTTCTTGCAGATCATGAAGTCTATGAACATTAAAATATTTAAATTTATGAAGTTAACATTTATGGAAATAGCTAATAACAAGTTGTTCGCTTCACTACGGGAAAATTCTAAATTTAAATAAAAATAATAAAATATAAATTAAATTAAAACACACGTTATACATTTTAAGTCTAAAGCTATATGTGCTAGTTTGTTAAAAAATGTAATAGTTTTGAGATATTTGTGTTTCCATCATGGTTACCCATAACACCATAACCTTTAGAAAATATTCTCTAAAGGTTAACTAAATCCCATGGAGTGGCATTCTCAAATCATTGAACTTGATATTTCCTATATAGAAATGATTATTTATGAAAAGTACCAAAGTAAACCCGATTTCAAAATACTGACGAATAGTAATTACACTTATCCAACCTTTAAATTGGTAAGCTTCGCTCTTTTTAAGCCGATAATTATATTAAAATTAACTTAAACAGTACAGCCCGTATGTTTGATGAGACTGGGATCGTTTAAGCGATATGGGTTTATCTTTCATTTTTTTCTACCGTAATATTTTTATTTCCTATAAATAACGAATAGTAATGACACTTATCCAACCCTTAGATTAATAAGCTTTGCTCTTTTTCAGTCTATACTTAAATCAAAATTAATTTTAAAATGACTGCCCATATATTTCATTTTTCGTTAGCGTAATATTAATATGTTTTTAAAACTTTTAATATTCACTAATTAAACCTTCTATTTTCAGTTCATAGAAACGGTACAGAATTCGAATGGCCTACGTTTGCTAAAATAGCTTATGTTTGAATTACTTGAATTAATATAATAGTACAAACCATCATTTAGATACTTTCCTCTGGTTTACTGGGAATGAGTTAAATATAATCCAATAGTTTTAAACAAGAAACGTTAAATTTACTGTGTAGTATGTTGCTTATACCCATATTAGTTGGAAATTCACAACAAACCCAGTAGTCACATTCCACAGTCAGTGCAACACAGAGGATACAGCAATCGTTGCGCGATCATAGTGCAGATAACAACCTGCTACAAGACATTTGGCTGTTCTCACGTACCTCTATTAGGCTACTTTGTTTCCGTTTCTTACAGTTTAATGTAGTTTCAAGGGTTGTAGAAAAACTTTCTCATTCCGAAAGATATTGTTTCATTCCATCATGAATTATCTAATAATGTATCTAATATGTATCTTATACAATATATGTATTAGATACAATATTTTGTATCTAATATTTTAAATTATGTAATTTTTACAATAATATATTTTGTACAATCTTAAGCCAATCTTTTTGTAAATTTTAATGTAAAACTATACTACAAAAATTTAAATCAAGAAAAAGACTGATTTATGGACTCTTCCCCTTACACAGACATATAGTCTATATGAGGAATTATTCATTGAAATTATGGTAGTGTGCTGTATATTAAGTTATTGTTTTCTGTATGTGAATTAAAACATTTAAATTTGAATATCACATTATATGGTCCAGAATATAAATAATATAATATAATCCACTATGACCTTAATTAACGGTAATTTTGATATCAATTTGTATATGTTTTTAAATTATTATAAATTACTATTTGAGTATTTTGTTATTAGATGGAAATAGTAGAAACTATGTTGGAATTCGTAGGAGATCTTAATGAGAAATGCCTCTTAACGGCATTGCACAAAGGCTAACGTAGCCGAAAATGAAACCAACGTGGCTCGAGTAATATCGATAAAACTTTTTAAAAATACATAAATAGTATTCTATATAATTGTTAAAAGTTATTAGATTCCAAAATATATTTTAGAACTTCATTAGACAAATCAGAAAGGATGACATGAAGAAACACATAACAACCTGATACTAAGTATGACAAAGTTTCCATTGTTTGACTTCCTACTTTAGAATCTTATCTCCAAGTGGAAGTTGCGATGTTCGCACTGAACAATTTTCATATAACATCCTAACTTTCATCTTCAGGACTGAGTTTAGTTTTAATATAAAACAGAATCTTAACAGCCAAATTGTTATCTAAATTTACAATAATATGTGTTTACGCCTGTTGAGACAAAATTGCACCAGATTGGATATATTTTTACTGTAACAAAAAGTGCCCTAATACATGTGTGTTGTAACGTACCTTTGGTGAGAAGGGTTGATTTGTGGTATAAAACAGATTTTCCTGAATTGGAGCTGAATTCAAAGTTCTCAAATCTTTATCTACTTTTATTTTTAGAAAATTACTAAAAATTAATATCATCCTTTACCATCAACCGTTCTTTAGCAAATAAGTTTTAAAACTATAGATGTTTTCTTCTATATCGCTTTGTAAAGAGAAATAATTTCTGCAAATCTATTACCGTATTTAAAATTTTGTTTACCTTTTTTATAACCTAATTATCAAATATTGCAACGCTTTTCCTTCATATAGAACAATTAATTTTAAAATTTATCACCTGTTAGAGGGTAATGCTCTACAGAATATTCTAAAAGTTGATATAATCTAACTTATACAGGTAATATTGAGTTGTTTAATATTGAAAAATGGTGGAGCCGGTAATGCTGATCTGCTTTTAAAGTGATTGGTAAGAGAGGAGGCTGCAACGTGATTGGTTGAAGTTCTTATAAGGACCGATTAATATCAGTAAATGATTACTATGGTTTAATTACCTTTTTGAGTATGTGATGCTTGGGTTTGTGGCTGTTATTTTTATTTTGTATATCTAATATTTATCATTCTTATACGAGAATGTTAAGAAGATACTTTTTTCAAACTCTATTAAAATTTTGAATTTAAAGTAATTGTGCTCTGCTACAGATAACGTGTAATAACCAGATGTTTTGTTTTTTTAATGAATTCACGAACTGATGCAGATGATTTTTGTTCTTAATTTACAGTAATATACTGAGTCAGTCACAGCTATATTTTATTGCGTAGAATATAGACTTTTACAATGAAATAATGTCCTTTACTAGTCTTAAACAATATGTCTTCAATTTAGGTCAGGTCTTAGTAATATCTTTTTTCTTATTTACCTACCTTTTTAACAACGATAGCACAGCGTTTAAGGTCGTTACTTTGGAGTTCTGGCAAATGAATTTGGCAACGTAAGCTTATAGAGTTTTAATAACCTTATACCCATCCTCTTACACAATTGTATTCTATGGTTACAATTTTGTTTTAAATTTTCCGTTATTTTATCAGATTTTATTTCTGTATAGCAACCAAGCAGTATAAATTAAATTCATAGCTGAGCAATATTGAGCACGTTTTCAAGAGCGTGATGACTTTTGGTTTGGACACATTGTGAAAGTTTACTAAGCTTAGTGGTAAACTGATACAAAACTGGTTGTTCATCAAAGAAGCTTTCTAGCACCCTCTCAGAATGCAATCACAAAACTTGCTGTCCTTTCTGACTCTGTGTCAGTCAGTCACTCAACCGCAAATAAACTTACATCAACTATTCAATTTCATGAGAAATTTCATTGAAATGAAGGCATTGTTGTGTGCTAATGCTTAGAGTGGATTACAAGTTTTTTAGTGGTTTACAAGTTTCTTGTCTAGATCAGTATCAAAATTAAAAATCAGTTGTGGCACTAGAAATATTGTATATTGGAATTAGACGCTTTTTAATATAGGTTAGTTTCCGAGAACTACATATGTATTTTTCTTTTTTGATGCGGCAACAACGAAAAGTTAATGGAACCATAAATAAATAGGAAGTGAAACTTTAACATCCAGAATATTCACTTTTTACCTAAGTAACTATTTATTCCCACCAATCATGTATATTTTCTTCATTATTAAAAGGCAAAGTCAACCACAGCGCTAGAAATTTCTGAGACCGGAATTAGATTATAAGGGTTTGTATTAGTAGACGCTTTTAATTTAATTAGGCCATGAAAAGCAATCTTTGTATATATTTTCTTGATCAGAATATCAAGGCAAAATCTAGTGTAGAAACGAAAGAACATTAGACTGGAATTAAAATTAAACGGCCGACATAAATACAATAGGTAGTAGACAATTAATGGAGAATGGTCTAAAAGGAGTTTTTACCATAAGCTTTTGATGTGCATCATTATAAAGGATTTGATTAGCAGAGGTAAATGCTAAAAGAAAAACCTGTTATCAGTTATTGTAATAAAAACAATTCTTACTTTTTGGGGGGGGGGTTTGCACTTTACTTGATGTATATCTTATTATATTACACTTAAAAACAATGTACATCTTGAGCTATGATTACTATGTTGATGGTTTTTTGAAGTAATTAGATTATCCGAAAATTTTATATGTAGATATTTTCCAAATCGGGACATCAGGGCAGTCGAATTCTGTAGGGTTCGAAATGTAATTTATTCGAACCAGAAATGCACGCTGTCTGACATAAGAAACAACCAATGTTTATTTTACTCGCTTAACAATGAGCACAATCATAACAAGTGATAGGTATAGCCATACGTCTGTTTAAAATAATTCACATGGCTCCATCATACTACATGATAAAATCTGTCACAGAGAAGATCACGCCTTTGGCTAAAAATATTGCGCGTGAAACTCTTGTTAGTTGTTTTTGATTATTTGAATAAGTTTTAATTTTGAGAGAGAGAGAGAGAGAGAGAGAGAGTTTTAAGGATAAATTACGAACATCTGAGACAGTTAACTAAGTTCGACAGGTGAATCCGTTTTCGGCATCCCCGCTACAGTGAGAATCAGCTGATTGGACTCGGTGTTGTAATCAGTACCTCATTACTGATCTGTGTTATCATTTTGCTCCAGTTAACTGAATATTCAGAATAACCCTATTGATAAAGACGGATTTTTAAATGTTTTTGTCAACTTAATGTTTTATTGATAATCTTTAGTGATACCTTGTTTAAACTATAGACATTTTTTATAATAATTTAAAAATTCAGTCGATCGTGAGTTAATAGGAAGCTTACATTTTTAGTTGTCGTGTTATATGTCTTCATTAAGGCTTGAGAGAAACAACTCAAATAAATATGCAGAGTATGAATGAATACTAAATAATATTGCGCCCTAAAAATTACACAATAATAACCTGAAGTTTCTTAAATCATACTCAATAGCTTTGGTATACACCACTAAATTCAATAAAATGAGAGATGGAGGAATGGAGGTTCTATACTGTAGAATCGTATATTGCAGTACAGTGTATCTTGATGCAATGTGGCAGATATATTGTGTTACTTACCGCTACTCTATACATTTTGTTGCTACAATAATGAGGAAGAATGTTTTATTTACTAGCTTAGCACAAATGTGTATCATGTACCTCTTGGATTCTCTAACAAAATAAACTTAATTTTTTGGTAGTAAAGTCAAGTAAACTTTAATTGTAAAAGAATGGCTGAAGCTAAAATTTTAAACATAATAATTGGCCGAGCGCAAGTGAAGCCTATTACTTTAAGATCTGAAAATCAAGATATCTTGAAAACGAAGTGACATCAATTTAAAATTTTTCTTGGTGTTAATTTTTAAACAGGGGAAACCGTGTCCGATAATGTCTCATGCCATTCTATTGGATTTAGCCGACCGTAATCGGATATTTTTACTTTAGACTAACGGGTAACTACGATATCAGCGAAAAATTGCAAATTAAATCAATAAAACTGAGTACATTCACGTGAAATTAAATTGAAAAGTTTAAATTTTAACAGATGCAGCAGTTGCAGCAAAGCCTGTTACGTCATGTTGCGTACTGCTACCATATAATGTTAAAGAATAGGTAGGGCTGAGGTGGTTTGTTATTAGGTAGGTTATTACATTCCACAGCTGGATGTTTTGAAGTATGATCTACAACAAGGCAAAAACGTAACATTTACAATATTCAACTAGACGTATTATACACCAAATACTGTAATACTAGTCCACATGTTTTTGAATTTAATAAACATAAAAGTAACACTTAGCGTGAATCGTAAAACATGTGCCTTTATCATTGTTTTGTTACTTAATTAAAACATGGAAAATTATTAAGGTCATTATTTCAATTAAATTTCCGAAAATGGCTCAGTTTAGTCATAAAAAAAATTATCTACCTCTTGAGAATATGGTTCATTTCCTCTGGTGAAAATATAACCTAAGGTATAAATAAAATTTTGGTTGAAACAAACACACCATGCCAAACAAAACCTATGAACCTATCCATCTTAAGAGTTCCATAGAATAGTAATTCAACCGTAAAAAATCCAGCCCCTATAAGTATGTCATGTATCCTTTAAACACTATCAGAGGAAGCATAAAAGCGGCAGTAATTTTTATTATCAAACTTTAACATTGATCACGTAACAGACAGTTTAATAATCTTGATTTGGTGCAGTAACTGAAATAGTTGTTACCAGTGGTTTTTTAGATGAACTGATGATAAACTTTCTCAAATCATATGAGTCTTAAAGGTTATTTTTTACATCTAGTACTTCTGTCACAAACATGGAGCCTGAGTGCCAAATAATATGCTACATTTTTGTACTAATATGATATATTGTTATTCTTGCTATTTTTTATAGTTCGTCCTTGATGACATCATGATCACTTATAAACCAAGTGGAAAACTGTTCACTAACGCTCAGCTAAGCCCACGGAGGTGCCATAATGTAAACTGGTGTTCGTTTTATATAAATGAAGTTTCGTGTACAACTTCAAGTCAATAGTTCTGTTAGTTTCCGAGATATCATTCGGACATAAATACAGTCTGATTAGAGATAAAGACCGATAGCAAGTCACACAGAAATTCAATTTTTCCAGCCAGCAATAACGGAGAAGCTATTCACACTTTTAAACCACCAGAAAAACTGTTCGTATATTAGTGTGCACAATAACAATAAACAATAAGAGAGGTTCTAAATAGGTTAAGAAAAAGTCACATCGTCTCAGGAAAAGTCATTGATGGAAACGGAAATCACGTTTACCTTTAGGACGTCGATTTCTTTTTATTCTCTTTTTATTCCAGAAATCAGAAATAGAAAGTTGTATCAGCATTGACTTCGTATCATTCATTAATTTTACACACTAGGTTTTAAACGATATGGATGATTCCTTAATTCGCAAATACGTATTAGGCTTCAGGTAAAAATTAATAAGACTATTTTTTATCGTATTCTTTTCAGACTTATTATTAAATATAATCATACAAACAAGTTATTGTTCCACTTCATTTGAGTACGTTTTTACTCTTAAGAATTCAAGCAATTACGGTCTTTAGAGTTAAAGCTAAAATCTACTTGAAGTTTGAGTTGATTCAAGCACTCTATCCAGAACTTGAATCAGCAGAAGTGTCGTGTTTTGTCTGGGTCTTGTTAAAGTTTCACCACTAAGCAATTTATGAAACTAATTGGATAAGGCGTTAGATAAAAGTACACCATTATCTGCAGTCGAGAAATCAATTTTTACATCACCCAAAATAAATTTAATCATCTAGCATTAATATGGAATTACATTTTTAAAATATATATTTACTTTATTGTAAGCAATGATTTATTTGTTACCACTGAACTCGAAAAAGGCTTTGTATAGTCCAATACTTAAAGAAAAACAATTTCTTTTATCTATGAAATTGTAGTGATACAAGAGATTTTCCTATCAGTCCATGTCAATAGTCGAAAAACTTACAGAGATATTCTGATAAAGCAATGTTGGGAAACTTGACTTAAGCTCGTCTGTACGGATAATACTTGTAATTCGTCATCTGAGCGGATCTCGACGTGATCTTGCCTCCAAAGATATAGTTGTATCACCCCAGAAAACAAACTGCATTATACATGGCTGCATATAAACAAAGAGACTAGTATGACTTGTTTACTTTTTTACTTGTTTTAAATGTTGCTCATTGACGTTTTTAATAACAGTTGAGCCCAAGTGAAATTAAAGAATGCATAATTTCAATAATTTTTAGAATTGTAAAATAACTTTAACCAAAGATGACAACATTAGATTATCCAAAACCTGGCAGCTCGTGGTAAAGAATCCCTATTGATGTTTGATTTTAAAAACTAATCAGTGATTGGAAAAATTTCTTGTCAATCACGATAAAGATTCGTCGTTTCTTTTAACTGGCAGATTTAACTGCATTCCTGGTTTTCCAGCTTTGGCTTCCTATATTTTTAATGACGATGACTCTCTCAGGAAGATGGAAATATTTTTAAAATGTATTATGTATTATATTTTTATTATATGTATTATAATATATTTTATTATATGTATTTATAAATGTATTTTTAAAAATGTATTATATTTAAAAAAAAAAAAATGTTCCAGCCCCTTGGCCTAACGCTCAGCCGACTGACAAAGTTTTGTATGGACCATAAATCAACTTTATGGTGTGTTTCAAATTCAAACGTTTTTCGAGCGTAATATGTTAAGGATTTATTAGAAAATATTTAAAAAAAACTAAAAATTTTTAGGGAGATAGAAACATCTTTAATCTCTACGCTTTGATGTGCAATCCGATCCTTTCTTAGTTTTTAGAGATATATCAGTTTGGGAAATCTCTGAAACGTAATTACTAATCTTTCGTATCACTAAACGATGGAAAATTTCCGTAATATCCTTTTACGGCCATCCTCAATACCAAACCCGAAACAAAAAATATTAAATAAGTACGTAATTACAATTTCTATCATTAAATATACATCAGGTGATCTTGTGAATAAAACAATACTTTTACAGGTGATGTCATAGACTTTACAGTTACACAGAGAGTGCTTTTTACGTGTTTATTAGTGATTGATTATAATCAAGGAGAACATCGCTATGGATCAAGAGAACCTCGACAAAGCAAGCCAAGCTGATGGAAAGCACCAGGCTTTCAGTATTAACACTGCGTTAGAGTAATCTTCTTCCACAAAGTTTCTAATCAACAGCATAGCCCACTTAGTTTGAATTGGTGAATGTTTTTTTTATTAATTTCGTTTATTAGAATCCTCTAAGTAAATATTTACTATTACAAAATTTAATGTACGATATAACGTACTATTTGTAACTTACTGTTTTTATAATATTATTCTGCAATACATAAGCTCTTTTATTTTACTACTTACAGATGAAATACCCAATCCAATGCTGCAAATTGAGGATTGGCAAAAATCGAGTGCTCGGACTGTCTTTGAGGTGCGCCCAGGCTGAAGTGAAATTATCATCAGCTGCACTCACTTCGTTTATGCGGTGGCAAGTGAGTACATGCCTCTGCTGGCGTCAGCACACTAGATTCGCAACTATAATTTAGTCTATAAAGTGCAGCCACTGCTGACGCTGATGAATACTACAGAAGGAGACCGCACTTGTTCACGTCCTAGCGTTGGACCTCAAGAACTAACAGAACTGATCCCCCTGATCTCAGCACCCTTGTATTTATGAGTGATTTACCTCCTGAGTAATAGCCTATAATCCAATATAAGACATAAATTTCACACAAAATATCACAACCCAGTACTTATACAATTTTTCTTAACTCCATAAACCTGTTTACCCAAACACCAGACCGTCCTTCTTCTTTTAACTGATGGTCAACAAGGAAATCTACTTGAAGAACTTGGAATCATTATAATATTTCTTCCTGTCCCTGTTTGTCTATCTGACTTTCTGTTCGCATGGCATCTCTATACAAAGGATAACATGATTTTCGTCAAAATTTTTAACCATCGTTTATGGGTTAATAAAAGGTATAAACGGCTAACGTTTTTGAGAATTGGAAATCTATCCTCTTCGTCAGATGGTAGAGGCATTAATACACAGAGAAATAAAGAAACCGAAAGAGGTAAGAGAAGGGAAAAGCCAGGGTATTCAAGAAAAGAGTTCTTTTCTTTCTTTACTCTTTACTATATTTGTTTGTATTTATCTACTAAATTCATATTAGGAATAATCCAAAACATACTTTGTGATTCAACAATTTTTTCAGCACTAAATTTAGGTAGACTTTGAATAACATTTTGAGTAAATTAAAAAATCTATTTTAAATATATATGACAAGTGTTTAAATTTTTAAAAAGTGCATTAGTGAATTAAAGATTTTTTGAAATTTTTTTATAATCTTCACTGAGAAAAAAATCAGGAAAAAGTAATTCAAATGAAATAACGGATCATAAAAAACTATAAGTTGATAGGTGAAGTAAATTATCGTTAAATAATTTAGAAACAATAATATCACAACATGTCATCAAACTCCTTTGCATCCAACATCTAAATATAACAGAGATTATAAAAATGTTCTACGCATTAAGATAATAAATACTGGGAATCCCATACCCGAGAAAACAATGAAAAATTCAATTATTGCATATCTAGAAGTAGTGTGACGTGAAGAATATGTGCTTTAATGCAAAAAAAATCTGGCACAACAAATGTAATCGAAAGAATAACTAAACCAAAATAATTATTAAAGAAGAGCCAAAATATAACAGGGAGTATGAAAAAGACAATATTATGCTATTAATAAATTAATGCATTTTATAATTGTAACATGCATGTTCCCATTTTGTTTTCCTCGCAATGTTTTAAGATGATGAAGTTATATCTCTGACCAATAATATCGCTCCCCAATTGACATCTAAGTTATCTGAGAATGCAATCTAATAAGTTACACAAGTGTAAGGAGTTGATAAGCCATCGTGCCAAGGCATGCTGCATCAGAATATGGACTTTTTTTTAATATTACAGTTACGAGTTTTGTTCCTTATCTTTGTATTCATAACGGCAATGCTTTTACATCTAACATATCTGAATGTTGCAATAATAAAGCTTTGTGATTTAGTATTAAAATTAGATCGTTTTCCTATGAATACAATATTTCCAATGTAATTGTTAGTTTTCTGGCCAACTTAATGAAATCGGTATTACCATCCACTTTCTCAGAACCCACGTTCTGAGTATCAAGTAAGGACTCTAATATGCGGGTAAGTTCTTAAAATTTCAATCAAGATTTTCCATTTAAGGAGTTCCATTGAATAAACTCATAATAACCAAGGTTTACATATAATGTACAATAAAATGGACGGAGGGCTTTATGTCTTAAAAACTGCCCAAAAAATTCAATATTTAACGAGAAACATTTTTTTATTGCCGATTCTTTCAGTTTACGAATTTGAATTCAAATATCAAAAAGACTAAAACAAGGTTTTTTCCTAAAAAAAACACAATTAAAAAATAAAATTGATACGTCAAAATAAAAATGTCTTCAATTAACAAGAAAATGTTTTTAAATTGTTCTTTTAAAGTTGCGCAAGACAAAGTACCTAGTTTCGGGATTTTGCTGGCGAACAACCATAAGGTTTTATGTAATAGAAATATCCTGTTACAGTTTGTGTACGAAAGATTTTTATTTTCTTCAAACTAATTATATTTTATAAAAATCTATTTTTTTAATTGATTGAAGAATGGTAAAAATCGGTGTGAATTATGATTAAATAGTTAATGTTGGTAATAAAAAATAAATAAAAGGGGGTTTATTTCAAATGGTATATAAATTCAAACAGAATAATTGTAAAGTTTGTGTCCTTAAACCCACCCATATTAATTTTTTAAACATCCATAACGCAACACATACACGTTTCCACGAAAAAGGAAAACCTTCTCTTTGGCCTACGGATCTCCAAATTTTATAGACGTGCTTGAGGAAAAATTAAAATAATTCTGAGTATCATTTAAACATTTAAATGTTTTATGCCAAGAATCCTTACTACGGATGAATAAATTCAGAAATAACACCTTTTCCAATCTTGATCTGCATTGCAGGCTCTGATTATATACAATATATAATGTCATAAAATATAATGTATTCAGATAATGATTCATTTTAGTTTATATTAACTTGATACTACCTAAAGGAGATTACCATTGGTAGTATAAAGTTTGCTATATACTTATAGCTATTAAGGGATACGAGATATATGTGGACGTAAAACCCATTTTTGAGAACAAACAATGTGAAAATGTGATATAACTTTTTATAATAGTTTATTAGAGAATAACTTTATATAAAATGGACAGCAGCAGTTTATTTGTTGCTAAATCTAGTGAATAAAAATACTGTATATCAACTGTATTTTTCTAAACCATGTTTGAAAGAATAAAAATTACTTGTAAAAGGAGAATTTTATTCAAAAGGTGAGGAGTATTACAAATCTTTTTGACCTATATCCATTCTAGCTTCTATATAAATAATTATTATTTTCTTCAAGCAATACCCAGTAAAGGACACGGGTAAGAAAAGTAATCAGCTGGTGAGATAGGTTACGCTCAATAAGTATACCAAAGTCTCGGCCCTCGTCTTCTGTTTAATAAACTTACGCTATGAAAAGATATTTAAGGAATCTTTTATATATTAAACTTTTAAGAGTTTAATCTTTTTTTGATATATTGTAGCTATTTATGTTCTGATTATGTTGTAACCTAATATGCATCATGCCGGGCGGATAATACACTGTTTTCACTTAAATTGTCAACATGAAAATATATATTTACAACAATACAATAAAGAAAAAAACACTGTCACCATTTTATAACCATTTCTGAGTCATGAGATAAAGTTAATATGAGTCTACGAAATTTTTTAAAATTAATAGTAATCCTCATTATTCTTACACTTTACTAAAGATGTAATACATATAAGATTTATTACACACTATGTAACTGTAATTAATTATGTAATAAAAATTTGTAAATATACACCATTTTAAAATAAATTAAATCACTATTTAATCAGCTTTCATGTCAAAAATTCAAACCCGAATTAATTATTTTGACATTTTTAGGGTGTCTCCACCGATAGTGACACCAGACCCAAAAATCCACCCCGTTTATTAAATGTTAAAAGTAGAAGTATATGAAGTATAACGCGTGTACAATATTACTGTGTTACATTATAAAAAATGCAAACAAATTCTACGTACAATGTCAAATAACTTAAAACTGTTTATATGGATTATGAACAATATAGACTATGGATATAGTTTTTTCCATTAACACCCAGAAATTTTATAAGTCCCCAATTATATACCAGTAATATCAATAAACTTAATGAAATGTAGAATTATTGAGTCTTCTGAAACTAAATCTGATATAATTAAATTTATCGTCCTCTGAACGGACTCATAAGCAGTTCACCCTGAGTTATCAAGTTGTAATAAAGAATCCGCTTATATTAGTTTCTAAGAAATATTTCTCAGTGAGTTCACAATGAAAATTAAATATGCTTACTAAGTCAGTATTTTCATTAATTTATAAATTTTAACTAAACTTACTATAGGGTATGTTATACATAGATTATATATTTATAATTAAAATATTAATCTTAGTTCAGTAATTATTTGTCCATTCTATAAGATTTTTTATTGATAAGTACTTATTTACGTTCTGATATAGTAACACGATACAATTAAAAATGGTCAAAGCGCCAGCTTTTAATAAATTAAATGTTAACTAAAACGTATTTCTGAAATGTATGTTTCAAAATACCAAACTGTACAGTAAGTATATTTTTCCAATTATAACGGAAACGACATTTCTGAGTAGGAGGCCAACTAGCTCCAGAAATATACCTTTGTTATATTTGAGTTTGTTATTGGGTGAAACGTTATATTGCTTTAGTTATTATAGTTATCCATTCAAGAGTTATTGAGTTTACTTAAATAATTAAGTTCTATATCTATATATAGATATAAGTCTAAATCTATACATTTTTGTATTCATAAATCTGGATTTTAATGCCTAATTAGAAAGTTAATTATTAAAAATACGATTATATTTAATTAACCATTGGCTTAGAATTTATAATCAGTACATGATTCTCCAAAAACGCTACTTTAAATATAAATAATTTTTCACAATAAGATTATCATACATTTTAACAATTCATGTGCATTGAATTACACTTAAATATATGATTTTAAAGGAAAACATGTATGAATTGGAGACGAATTCATAATTATAACGGAGTTTTTCATTTTATACTCGTGTAATTTCTTTCCTCATCGGTGGCAGAGTTTCTCTGTGTAATTATTTGGTTTCAAACTTATATGCAGTTCACGAACTGCCTGTTGTAACCTAACAAAGGCTTTTGATACAATATTTGCTCTTTTACTGACCATGATCAATTCCGGAAACACTTCTTCACTGAGGACTCACTATTGAAGACTTTAGGTGTAGGCAATGTAATCAGCCAGAGGAGACTGCTATATAGATTATTTTAGTTTGTGAAAGGCTTAAGGCTTAGTTACGACCTCTATTCAAATCCTCATAGGCTGGTGATGATTTTACATCAATATTTGGTTGAAATTCTACAGCCTCGTTGAAGTTACAGATTCAACAGGCCAAATAATGGAACCTTGGATGCACAATACGTTTAGGGCGAAGCGTTGTTGGGATCTAGGGGTCCTTTCTACCGACTTTGTATCTAATGTTAACTAATCCTGACTTTTACTAGAGCCACAGATTTGTACGCCGGCAGCTAACCAACTTTTAGTCTTAAGGTAACTAAAAATACTAAATACAGTATAATCTACTTATAAATGTTTTTTGGTAAACCTGTACATAAACTATGATTGTTTTCCTGCAGTTAAACTTTTCACCTTTTTCTTTGTAAGGAACATTTTCCGAGAATATGATGGCAGATGCAATGGAAGTTGCCTAACAATAACTGCTTATATTCTTACTATTGGCTAGAATAACTCGAAAGACGTGTTTATCTTTATGAAATTTGTTTTTGAAGGGCAAAATCACCTCTCAATATAAATTCCCCTTCATTTCTCAATATAATACATTTTTCTTTTTTTCTTTTAGGCTGAATTACTAATATTTATTAAAATTTAATAAATTTAGTACCAAATATTCAAAGTAAACCTTGATCAGTTTAAAATACATACACATACGTAATAAATTTAGTGAAAAGTTGTTGTATAATGGAAGAACGCTAGTATAAAGTTTTACAAAAGTGAAATACACAACGCATCTAAAAGGCCTTTTATTCAGAAATGGTGAGCAATATTGTTATTTTCTGATTAAACATTAATGGATTGGACAGCAAAACTGGAAGGATAACACATTTAATCTCTTATAAAAGCAATAATTCTTTTTTTTATATAGTACACATCAGGCTTTGGCGTTCATTATTTTATTACAATA
The DNA here is from genome assembly GCF_021130785.1 of Homalodisca vitripennis. Lineage (NCBI taxonomy): Eukaryota > Metazoa > Arthropoda > Insecta > Hemiptera > Cicadellidae > Homalodisca > Homalodisca vitripennis. Next base: position 49,384 of record NW_025779250.1, read on the forward strand.
ATAAATACCACGTCATACTGAAGAACCGGTTATTTATTCAAAAGTTCGTATAACAGGCTTCACTGTGATTTAATGCAACATTTCGTCTATAGCTCAATTTATTAACCCTTTGGAGACTAGTCCTGTATTACAAGAAGTGAAAGAAAAATACTGGGATAATTTTACGGGATTTGCAGAGTTTCGGGGAAATGGCTATATTTTAAGAAACACAAATCACATCCTTTACTTGTTTTTTTTTTATTGTATATTATGAAATGTGCTACTAAAATATATGTAACTTACTTGTAAAACACATATTACAAGTATGAATTTTTAATACTTAGAAAAACTCATTGTAAATTAAAAAAATGTAGAAAAACATAATTTCAAACCACTCATTACCGGAAGAGACATAATTAATAATAAATGTTGAACTGATAGGCATACTCTAGTTCAGTAAAAGGATTCATTGTTCTAAGAAATCGAACGATGCACAGTAATAAATAAAACAGCGTAAATAAGGTACAATCTATATTTACAATCTAAACACATCTCAGCAACTGTCTGAGTACTTTCGTATTATTCGGAGGCCGCTATATTTGGACGAGTTTTTCCTTATTTGGGGACCAAAATAAACTTCATTACATGTTACTAGTACTTTACTTGTTTATAATGAATCAGAAAATATCGAAGTTTCTTACTCCATGTCGTCTAATCACCTCTGAATAGGATTAGAACAAGCGACCATTCAAGTAAGCTACAAACACGGAATAACTGGTCACTTTCAAAATAATTAATTGTTCTTTCAGTATTTTGTTTTCACTGATTGCCGTGTGCTTGATTAATTTACGATGTCATCATGAATATTTATTACTGAAGAGTAAAGTTTTTTTATTGACGACTGGTGGTGGTGATGCATTCAACTCAATTCTCGCCAACATCGCTTCCTTTTGGGACGTAGAATACGATAAATGTTCGTCTTAGTGACTGGTAAATTTATGTTTTTTTTAATACTGTAATTTATTTTGGTCCACGATAAGGAAAACCGGTTCAAAAATTGTAGCCTCCGGGTAGTACCAACGTACCACTGTCTGTTTGTTTACTCCCGAGAACTAGCGACTGGCGCGCAATCTGAACATTAAGGAAGCAGACGGCAACATTTGCATGTATAACAGACATATAATAAACAATCGAAAAAATTCAAATATTATTAACAGAATCATTACATTTCGTTAACTTTGGTTATTTGGTTATCTATTTATAAACGTTTTTCATGAAATATTGATCGAAATGTGTCATTGACAAAATGGAAAAACATTTATTACGAAACCTCCGATATATAGGAAATTCGCCGTATTCGTTACTATTACTGAAATGGATATATCGGAAAGTTGGTTTTCTAATGGGTTATTAACACTTAAAGCTACAGACAATCATAAGTCAACGAAATGTTTACATACCCGGCAAACAAAAGAGAAATTGAGTCAATCTACTAAGTGGTAGACTTTATTGATGCTAAACCAAATTCCATGGTTGAACATGCACTATCAGAGAACTAATTGTTTATGTAGAAATGTTGTAACTGTTTATTTAGAAATTAAGTTTTATGCAACATGTAGAGTAATGAGTCAAACATGATATATTTTGGGTCCCTTGAGTAAATAAATACATTTAATAATTTTGCTATTTTCTTGATATAAAAATAAAAAACCTCAATCCCAACCAAAGCCCTAAAATCGAATGTATAAAATATTCACTAACGTTCAAACAAACCCAATGGAGTGACATTCACCATAATAGAACTCACTGTTACTCAAATATAAATAAAAATTCACGCTCAATTTCAAGTTTGTGCGTCAGTTCCTTTTCGAGATATCATGCGGGAAGGTAGACAAATAGAGAAACAGACTGGCAGACAGGTATAGAGTTGGCCAGGTATAAATGACCTTTAACCATTCTGATTATCCTATCACTCATAAATAAGCGTTCCTCAGCTTCTTTTCCAAATTGAACATAACAGAAACACCTATTACATCCAGTCTTTTGAAAATCACACTCCACATGAAAATTACTCTGGTTAAAACTCCTAATAATGCCTGCAAGGAGGTGTGTATAACTGAGTGACATCAATCATATCACAACATGAGGTTTAAAAGAAATCACACGTATGAAGGAAGAGGCCAGTGAATTCCCTGTGGCTACATGGTGTTATTGATCATAATGTAACCTGATAACTTAAGTAAGTAAAACAGAAATGAAGCTTTAAATTGTTTTACTGACATTAGTAGTGAATTTATAGACAATTCATAGTTCATAACAGTAATTTAGTCACAAAAAAAATCGTTCGGAATGAAAATGTACATTCCAATTCAGACCTCACTAAACAACTGTTGCTAGACCACATGGCTTTAGAGAAGCTGTAACAATTTAAACGAAATATTTATTTGGTTGTGGACGTTTTATTTCTCATAAAAATGGAGTGCAATACAAGAAAAGGACGAGAATTTAGTGTTTCCCGCAGTTGGAACAGAGGATAGCTTGTTACTGTGGGAGAAAGCAGACAATATATTACCTCGCTGCTCTAAAAGTTTAGTATTCGTACACATGAGTTTTTTATAGAGAATAATTGAACACGCAAATAGAATTTCATACTCAAATGTTATGTAAATATAAAAAAAACACTTACAACAAACATTAAATACACAATAATTGCTTAATATAAATGATGATATCCCAAAATTTGTTGGTAAAGTAACCTAAATCTTCATGTTGACTGTAACGTTTTGCCAGAATATATTGTTTATTTTTTTATATATTGTTTTCGTGAGTGAGAGAGAGAGAGAGGGAGAGAGGAGGGAGGGAGGGAGGGAGAGAGAGAGAGAGAGAGAGAGAGAGAGAGAGAGAGAGAGAGAGAGAGAGAGAGTGAGAGAGAGAGAGAGAGAGAGAGAGAGAGAATTTGATATCTTCCAAAAAGTGATCCTGCTGACATTTATAGAACAAACAAATTGCAAGTCACTTATTTTAGTTGTGTTTACTTTTACAAATACAGTTATTGTGCAAATACATACAATCAATCACATTCAAAAACTTGAGTAGAAGAGTACATTTTTTCACATGTTGCATCATGTAAGCACAAACGAATTAAATACCCGTAGCTCTTTTTTTGATTCAGGTAGCATTTACAACCAGTATATAAGATTTTTCGCCACATTTCCATCCAAAACTTGTCCTATCTATTATTAATTTGTAGGTGTATTGGTTTTTAGATTATAAATTATGCTTATTTAATTTAAATTATTTGATTCGAAAAGTTATAAGAAACTCATAATCATTGTTCATGAAAAAAACGGCATGAAAAGTATACCGAAAGTCAAGTCGTAAAGAAATTTTAAAATCTGTTGCCACAGTTGTTAGTTTCCCGCAAGAAGACAGCAGGATTACCAAAACAATCTCTAACAGGTTGTGTAATCCCTCGTACTCATTACTCTTTGGGTTCCATTTCGTAAACGCCTGCGTTCACACAACTGTGTTACTCACTCCTTTAATGACTCCCTCATTCTTAGTTTTCAAAATCATTTTATTCCTAATAGGGTTTAAATACAATTATTAGTAGTACAGTTGAATACGAATCTCTAATTAATAATAAAAAAAGCAATAACTACAATTTTTATTGAGACCTAGTTTTTCGTAAGCATTTGATCACTTGAGGGGTTGGAACATTTTCAGCATGAAATCTAATAAACAAAAACTAACTATACTCTTGAAGCTTTCTTACTATATGTAAATATACTATGATGTTGTATGTCACTACATGGGATGTAGCTAAGCGGTACAAAACATTTCTACTTTCATCTTATGGGTAATTATGACTATAACGATAAAATCGTGCAATAAGTAAATTTTTTAAGACACTGAGTTCAGCACTATAACTGAGTTTTTATTATGGACTCCAGCAAAGCTCGATGTGTACCTCACACCTACCTTGTTGTATTTATACTGACACATAGTGTTGTACAATGAATAAATAATTGTTATTACTAATATTAAAACCGTTTGAACTATCCAACTAAGAGGTAATGCAAATAGGAATCATGGAAATCATTGAACCTATTTGAGTTGATGGCATGCGAAATACAATTCCATCCTTTGCATCTTTGACTTTGAAAAACGTTTTGCTAAGTCACAAAAAATTACTTTTAAACTTGTAATTTTTATATTAAAATTTAAAGGTAAGTGAATTAATCCATAAATCTATAAATAATGAATCAGATCGTTATCAAACAAGGACTTAGATACCATGTTATATACTCAGTTTCCAGGTAACTCAGTATACAGGATGTTCTTAATAATCTTGTGAATATAGGTCAAATGTTTGTATATCTATTTTCAAGAACAAAACAGCTCTAAAATTAAGCTCTTCTTAGTTTCATAGCACTCACACTCACATATAAATCACGATGATAACTACTAATACGTCTTTGTAAAGATTTTTAAAATCAATTCATCTCATTATGGGTTTTAAAGTTCAAACTTTATTTTTATATTTTTATAAATTCTGTGACGTGACTAAAAATATTAAATATACTTTAAATATTATCTATTTTTTGGGAATAATAGCTTAAAATTAAAAATGTATTACTCTTGTACCATCATTTTGAGTCATATATTTTTTCAAAAGTTCATTTTTTTGCTAACAATATGGTCACCCAGTAATACTATTGTAAGAACTGTAAAATTTTATTATTTACTTTTACTTTTGACTTTTTGGCACCAGAATTGATGGACTTCTTCCATGGTGCAAGCCTTTAGGACTAGCTCAAGTATATCCTATGAATTTGACTCACACATATCGTGTTCTGCACGTTTTTTCTTATTTTGTTAAATTTAATAATAAATTATTTCACTTTATAACTGTTAGTAGTTTTTTGTAATAGCCACTATATTATAGTTCATGTGGAATACTGCCTTAAAAATAAATGAATAATACATATAAAATATAAAAATATAAAAATAAATGAATAAAAATAAATGAGAAAATAATCTTTGCTGAATAGTATTTATGATATCAGACGATCTTAAGAAATAAACAGGCGAATAAAACTATATTTTGAAAAAAAAAAATTCTTATAATCTCTTTAATTTTCTTTAGAGCTCAGAAATTAGTATTAGTATAACAAAAACTCATTAAATTTCATTGCTTTATTCAGTTAAAAACTTATAATTATAAATTCTTCACGGATATTCCTAACTTTACGATGCAATAATGAACTGTGGAAGTTAAATCTGTTGAGGAACTTTAGGAACTCAATGCGTGCTTTCCATACTAAATATAGAATACTTCGTAGCAGGTATTCATTCCTTTGAAAATCTTGAAAGGCAATGCTTTATGTTGCGAATAATCTGTTATTTAGAGAAAGGTATTAAGGTAGCAGTAGTTATTTACTTGATATTATAATTAACTATTGGACTCCCACCTTATATTACTTTAAATGTATTGAATTCCTGTCTGAATTAGTCTATTTTCATTATTTTTAAAGTTTTTTAAAGATGTATGACCAAATAGGCGTTTAAAAAGTCTAGAACTGATCAGACTCCCACCTTTTCTGGTGTGTGTTCAGGTATTATTGTGTTTCCGACAGTGGCATTATTTTTCTTGGGGTAATCAAATCTTGGTATTACATATATGCTTGAGTGTTTTGCGTGTGTATAGCTTGGAATATTGTAAACTTAGATTTTGAGAGTGTATCGCCTTTTGATCAACTTTATAATTTTTGTTGTATGTTTAAAAGCTTATGTCTTTTATAAGTATTTTTGCGTCTGAAGAAGACGATAGATTTCAATCCTTGAAACTTCGTGTTTTATTTTTTTTAACATATCATCTGAAAAAAGTTTCAAACATATAATTTAAATGTTACTCTTAAGTGATCCGGGATAATGTTAGAGGATTAAAGTAGTTTTAATACAGTCATATGGTTACTAATCAATTAATAAGGATCTGCAAGATTTGTTTTGAGTTGTGTAGTAAATAAGAATGTTTTAAAATTTCCTAAAGGAAAATTTGAAAGTATAACTATTAAGTTTAATTTTCAGAAAACATGTGATTCATATTTGTAACTCGTGGTTGTTGTTATCGTACATTTTCTATAAGAGGCTTATTTTTCTCCGAAGCTCATCCAGGAATACACAATCTTCACACAAAGCCTGACTAAAGGAAGGCCGACTTATGACAAAAACTTGCTTGGTGGGTAAAGTCTTAAAGTATATAAACCCTGGAATAGCAACGACTTTCACCAAGTATTGGACAACACGGATTTCAATGGCTGAAAGAAAGTAGAAATCGTGAACATCAGTTTTTAGTTTATTTATGATAAACACTTTTATAAGAAACTTTTATTATCTTAACGTCATAAACACTAATGATGCTTGAATTCACGAGGGAAAGAAAAATGGACACCAGTTGTGTGTACAGATATTGTAAATGCATACAAAATATAATGAAGTTTTTAAAACTTTTTAAATTATGGGCAATCGGGCCTTAATACGAAGTTGAACTCGTTTTGTGCGTAATCATGCAATATACAAGTATAGTTTATTTTAAAAGATTTTGCACACGGTAAATTATTTTGCACCTGAAATATATGATTTGTCCCCAATATATTACATATTAGGTAGTAATTACTAGTAAATATTAGGCTATGTATATATATATATATATATATATATATATATATATATATAAATATATATATATATATATATATATATATAAATGTAGATGTATGATCAATGACATGTCAGTTTATTTGACAAGTAATAAAGAAATGGATGCAATTCCACTAAAATAATGAATTTTTTTGTAGAAAAATACTTCTTGAAAATGTCCGTAAACCTTTTGATCTGTGATATCATCCATTTTTAAACAAAAGTAATAAATTGTCGTGAAAGCCCAAGGGATTTACGTGCCATATGTATACACATGAACAATACAAAGACCAATGAAATAGTATCTTTATATTGCACGTTTGATGTTTGTTAAATAACTGAAATGGGATGCAATCTCTGCTTACGTAATATCTTTCAGTTACCAAGCTAGATGGATTATATTTCCAAACATAGACTAGACCATTCATGAATATAATTGATGCGATTAATTCGTTATTCTAGTGAATAATCTAGGAGCTGCAACAGCTGTACTAAATTGTTTTACTAATAACAGACTAGCTTATTAAATGCCATCTAAAAATATATAACTAGATATTATGTTAGTAAGTCCTATTTCTCTAAAATGGAGGCCGCATTATAGGTTTAGAAATTTAAATTAAATTGAATAAAAAGTAATTCTTGTTTTCAAACTTTTAAATATTCGAAACTATTACTAGACTACCAGGAATAAATCTCCAGAAATGTAATTTCTTTAATATGCAACAATGCAATTTAATTCAATATATTTATAGCATTTATTATAACATTTTGCTTTATTTCTTTTTTGAAAAGTTTAAAACACTCACGCTTATGTTTTCTTTTCATCTCGTTAAATATACAAAATAATTGTACACTTTGGAAATTTATAAGTGTAATACAGAAGCGGCTAGGGTAATAATAAATAGTTTATTTTTTCTCATGGAAAATAACATTTTCTTCTGTTCAAAAAAAAATAAAAAAAATAAATATACGACGAATTTTTTGCATTTAATAAAATTGCTCTCGTCAATCTGTTGGATTGAATCCTCAAACTAACCGCAAGTATTATTGCTTAATTTTACCGTTGTAGTTGAGTTATACAAGAAAGTCAAGTTTAATGAATACTACGGACAACGCCCCTGTTTTATTGAACAAATATCGCCAAATGGTAAGGAATTTTTCAGGAATGTCAACCGTATGAGATTAATTTGGGATTGTACAAAGGATAAGGGATGGGGAAGGATGAGATCAAAGTAAAATCATTAGTGAAGATTAATGATCCAGGAAGATGAAAAGATAATTTACAGAAAGAGAAAATTCCCATCATGGAAGATCATGGAAATAATGCGCTAGGACTTGTGTTTTTGTTTTAATAGTGAGGCAATATTCCAGGAAAGAAATCTTCAATAAAACATTATAGTCTAGCAAGAAACGGTGGGTAAATTTCTGTAAGTCATTTCAGGCTGCAAATTTGTTAAAGGAAGAATTTTAAAACTTAATTTTTAATAAATTTATAAGAAGTACTTAAATAAAAAAGGGATCTAAACACAAAAACTAATAAATATATAGATTATATAAAAATAAATGTTTCTTAAATGTTTGGTGTTTTTTGTACAAAAGGTCTTTAAGAAATTAAAAAATCCCTCGTACATACCATTAATCCTAAAATAAAGACATATTACATTGATTATTACGAAAAATTGACGTATAGTGGTTAAAGTGATTTTTTGGTGAAGACCCTAATATAGTTTAGTATTATTACACAATATGAGTTTTTAATACAACCATATAAAATAAATAAATAACTCCTACTCTACTTTTTAATGCAGCTCTTAAAGTTTCTCAAATTTTAATACTTTACACGGGTTGTGAAATAATTTGATTTGAACATATTTAAATAAGCTGTCACTATGAAAATAGTATTACTCGTATTACAGTCTTGACACTGTGACAGTCCTCCTCAGGAGGGTTCACTTCTGGCCTGGTTTATACCTTCCAGCTGAATTTTACAGTGAGTTTCAGCAAAAGCCGACCTTAAACCTGGCCAACCTTATGGATATACGGGTGCGGCACATCACTAACCATAAATAGAGATTCTGGGTGCAAGGGTAATTCGATAGTTCTAGTACGGGAGATGACTGTTGGAGTTGGTGGGTTTTGCTCCCTAAGAGTTAAAGGTTCTTGCTAGCATAGACTCAAGGGTATGCCACCCCCTGTCTGCTTTGACTGGAGAGGCTGGCCCAGAGCTGGCTTCTCCTTCTTTCGTAGAGGACATGACTTAAGATTAGTGCCCTACACTTTCCTCGTGAAATCTTGACAGGAAACGACCAGTACTTCCAAACTTACTTATCAAAAATATCCTACTCCGGAAGCATCGGAAAGGTCCTTATATAATTGGGTGCAATTTCTAAGCTCCCCGTACTTAAGAGAAAAAAGGACCTTAAACAGTCTTTGAATTGTGAATTATTAGCTGAAAATACAAATACATAAGAACAAAGTAATAGGGTTTCAGCATCGTTACAAGTATTGGAAAATACGTTTGACGTTACAAAGAACACATTAAAGGACAAATAACCACGGCCAAAGGGAGCCTAAAATTACACACACACGAATTTCCTTTTGTAAATGTCCCCTCATCAAATATCTGTTATTTGATTAATACATTTCTGTATAGTACTACAATAAATTGACGGCAGTTTTTTTAAGCCTGCATCAATAAACTATATAATTAAAATAATATATAGATCTGTCATTTAAGCAATAGTGAATTCAGTTTTCCATATAAATCGACAATAAAATAATTACATTATTGGTATTGTTATAATCAGATTTATACCGATTAACCAACCATACATTGCCATATATTCATATAATATAGCAATTAATATAAATTTATAACATTATTTATATATTTAATAAGTTTACATTTATTGTATTGGATTTATACACATTGCTATGTAAATATATGTAATATAAAGGTAATGTAGAAAAGAATTCAGTATTATTTGTTATGTTTATGAACATTTTATCATACTTATAGGAGGATTCAGCAAAATATTACACGATAAAAGCTTCACACTAAATGATATTTATGTAAAGGGAACAGATAAGTAAACCAATGTCATCTACATGGATATACACTAGCAGCACATATTAAAACGTTTGTAATTTATAAGTTAATTGATTTAAAGTTTATAAAGCTTTTTAATGGTTTGTTTACGGCTTGAATAAATTGGGTACTTATTACTTTCAAATACATATACATGAACTAAATAGAGAAATGGCAGAATTTCATTTAGAGTGAACGAGAAATAGCATAGCGTTAATAAACAACTACATAACTCGTACCTAATATGGTTACATTCCATCTCTGTATGTTTTATTTCACGGTCACTAAAAGTCAAGCTGTTAGATTTTTTATTGAAATGACAAATTACTTACGAAACGTTTTGAGGAAAGGAGAAAATAAAATGTTCATAATAATAAATATGACTATAGATTTATATATATATATATATATACATTTTTAGTTTAATTTTATAATTAGACACTTTAGTTTCCGGTTGATTTAATTGGATACACGCATGAACCAAAAATAAATTTTGGTTTCAAAGCTTATATTAGAAAACCACCCTCCTAGAAAGACGTGGCTTGGCCGTTGGGCGCGGATGCGTGTCTGGTAGTTTGACGGGATTCGAGACCGTCACAGCATACGCGGACGTTCATACTATGGATCGACGGACGCGATGCCACGGACAGTGTGACATGGGTTCCTTTTAGTTGTAAGCGTATCTGAAATCGGCGACCATTGCCAACAAGAGTTTTTGGAATCTGGAAGTCACACGGATCAGGGTCTGGAAGTGATCCAACAATCGGCCAATGAAGACGACTCAACAATAAAATCTTTTTTTTTTTTTAGCGTAGATTCTCGACTAGTCAGAGACACCTTTAACAACCACAAAATAGCTATGTCTGGTTTTACCAAGCAACACATCCAGTGTTATAGTAACGTGTTCTCATTGTATCATCATGTCAACAAATCAGTGTTTTGATATGTGATTAGATTTACACCTGATTGTTACTTTACCCTCCTAATTGTATTGTTAACAGAACCACCAACAAGAAATACTCGTACATAATAGTATAAACGACACAATCCAAAGGTGTGAGTTACATTGGGTTATCGGATTCATTGGATAGAGCGAAGCTGATCACCTCGTGGGGCTGGAAAAAGTTTCTTTTTTATCTGTTTTTATTTTTTATCTGCATGTCTGCCCCCGACACACATATCGATATCTGACCCGGTAACCTGGCGTTACTACAGACATGATATTGTGCACTGAAGCTTCATTTATTATATATGAGGAAACATGGAGTTCGAATACGGTACACTACGGGCCTCTGTGCTCCATAGAAATCGGCTGAGCAATTAGCAAATAATTTATACATTGTTTCTTATGAATAACCCATGATTTGCTAGCATAGAAACGATAATAGTAAAATAAATTTGTAAACAAACTCAGTAAACGCAAAAAGATTATTCCAATTTGTCACAGAATAAACAGATGTAGCCTATCCTTAATACACCACAACATTATTTTTTTTTTTAGGTGATATTACTGTGTAGAGTATTTATAGTAAATTTGAACACAGTAATGATACCAAGTTTAATGAACAAAAAAATTCTTGAATATATACTGTGGAAAAGATGTCTGTAGACTTAATATTTTTGCATAAAACTTCATTTTTCCTACAAAAGATTAGTGTAATGATGCTTCATTTTTCCGAGTATGATCTTTTGTTTGTCTATATGATCTGTCCACTGGACGATTTCGAGAATGAATATTGAATAATATATATATATATAACATGATGTATATATACAATTTATATACCTTACAATGCTACAATACACGGTTGTAGCGTATTTCATAGATACTTTGGGTCCCCATGTCTAAGAAGATGATAATATAGGTTTTCCCTGATTTGACTACCACGCTCGTTGGCATTTTTGATGATGCAATGAAATATTTTTTGTGAACTCGAAAATACAGGAGTATTTAACCTATAAAAGCATAGTATACTTAAATAAAATTTCAAAAAGTATATATCTTTTTTCTACATATAAATTTTTTACAATTATGACTATGCTTACACCTATTTTACATTGGAATACAGTTACAAAAGTAAAATCTCGAGTTAAAACATTAACACGCAGAAATATTACAATAGAAAACACACCAATGTATTTTTAACCAATGATAAAGGTTATTTACTCCATTACAAGTTTACTATACAATTAAATATGTTAATTAAGTTTTTAATTATATACATACTCGTCGTGAGGCGTAGCCTTTGCAATGTTCATTGTAATATAATTAAACATTAAAGTAATTCCTCATTGAACATCACAGGTCGCAGTGAGAATAACAATTCTATTTTGATTTAAAACACAATAAATCAATAAAATATGAAACTAAATAACTGGATTGACATCGTTTAATCGAATGGATAGACCAATGGCATTACATTTTACCTCTTTTGATCCCGTGAATAAATTGCTGGCAAAATTTCATAAAGTATGGTTACGAAAATGTTTGATATGACAGTTTAATTTGTTTTACCACGTAAAATATACTGATTTGTTCAAATAGTAATTAATTTTTAGGATCAATGGAGAATTTTGCTCAATGGTGGGAAATATTTTACTGAAGAAATATGCAAGTTTGATAGACACCATATCACCAAGACGTATGTACAGGTCTTTTTAGCTCTTTTGCATAAATAGGGAAACTATACTCTACTAGTGGACCAATAGGTTTTACATTATTTTATAAACATATTTGTACTGTCTAGGCTTGATGTAATTCATTATCTGGTTGTATATTGTATGTGTATTAAAGCCTCTCTTTTGAGGCCCTAAGTTCTCCTTTTAAAATTAAAATATTAGGTCAAATTAAAACTCAATCTTACTACGTAAATACTTTGATAAACTTTTACAAAAAAATATAAAATAAAATTTTCTTTTATTACGAGCTGGTTTCCAAAAACATTTTTGGTTTAAAGTTAACACTAAATGTCAATCATCATATTTACAACTAATATAATGGACTAATTAAAATAAATTAATAAATATAAACTAGAAAGGTACAATGGATTTTTATGGTTATTACATTTTTTAAACAGGAAAGATTCCTTATAACTCTCGGGCAGGGTCCGCCTAGTGTTTCCAATGTAACCGTAGTTGCATCTAGACCGACTTGAAGGACGCATTTTTCTAATCGTTTCAAGTGTAATAATTAATTTGTGATGCTGCGATTTGTATTATTTGGAATTCTAGTGGCATCTTCCATACGATATACTGTATAGCGTTTAATTGGATAAGTAAATATAGCGCACTGCACAAGAATAATGTGATATATCCCAGACAGGCAAAGGATAGGATTGGATATAGAAGTTTTTACCCCCTAACCCATCATTAAATTTTATATTATTGTATTCGTTACTCACTTTCTGAAATATGCTAAAATTTCATGGACTCTTATTTTTATTTGAAGTAAAATTGATAAAATATTTATACATTGAACAATATAATTATATTATTTTTTCTTAATTTGTTTATTCCACGTTGCCCAAATTTTGTATCTTTTAACTAACAGAAAACATAGTGTTTGACGGTGATTGATTTTTACCTTTTGTAACAGCGATATATAGCTATATACAAAAATTTCTAACCACTTGAACAAATCATTTGACACGTA
>NW_025779251.1:0-62407 GCF_021130785.1 Homalodisca vitripennis
AGTAGCGACAACGCTGGAAGCACATCATATAGCTATAGTTGGAAGAGTTGATTAAATGTGAATGTTGAGTTTAGCTCCAGTTAACCTGATGGGATAACTGTGCACCTGATGAGGCAATGAAAATTCCTATTAAACTGGATTACACTTTATTCTATATTTTTTAATCAAGGTATCACTAATTTTCGAAACGATGTAAACTCGTTTTTCACCGTCTTCATCGCCAATTTTGTTCGATCTATTCAGACGATCATATCTCCAGATTCCAGCAGTCAAGTCTGTAACAGCATCATATTCCAGACGCTGCAATAAAAAGAAAGATGAACTCTAATTAAACTCAGCAATCACATGAACACTGAAAAGTAATCAGTATAAACATTCGAGAGCCAATTACCATTTTATAAGTACAAAGCCTGGGTTTCTTGAAATCGGACACATAGATATCTTATTATTCAGCCTTCAAACTTTTGGTGGAGATTGAAATGAAACGTGTTTAAACAGAGTTAAAACTATGAAATGAAAATTTTTTTAGGTCGACATATTTGACACGTAAAATAATAGTTATACCTTCGTCATACAGCTAGATACAGAGAACAAAAGTCCTCCACTTTAAAAAACTTTATATGATTATTTGATATTTCCCAGCATGAACTGTTCAATGGATTAAAAATGCCTTTGTCACCAGGAGGTGTTTTTAAATTGAGATTTTTTAATTTTTGGCAAACTCCGGTAGGAATAAAATAACAAATTAGAGCTGGAAGGCCAGAACCACTTATTCCCAAATTTGTGATCAAAGGGGGGGTTCTCTATTGGTAGACTTCATCTCTTCTTTGAATGTTCCCTTTCTCAAAAATTTCGATTATTCATTTGTTTCATGCTGAAAGTATCATATCAAAAATCACTCTGTGATTCTACTCTAATTAACAATATTTAGATTTCAAACTATTATTATTCTTACTCTACTCTTGTTAATCGCGTAAATCATGTAAAAAAAGTGTCTAAATAAAACTATTAAAGACATACACAATGATTGGTACATAGAAATCAATGTATAGACTTACTATATTGTATTCACTGCTATAGAGTTATAGGAAGGAGACAATACGACGCTACACGGCTATTGGGTGGAGATATACTTGTTGTACCACTGTGAGAGTAGCACAGCGCAGCGGTCAGCTTCTGTGTATAGACCTACAACATTTGTCTTCATTTATATTACGATTTACGACAAAAGTAAGTAATGTAGCATTATTTAATTTTTTAAAGTGGTCCAACTATGTATAAATCCATACGAGTAAATATTTACACAAATATTAATACACGTTTATGATATTTGTTATTGCTATAGCCTAGTGTTATAAAAACTTGTTTCCCTAAACGGATGGATGATCCAGTGATGTAAATTGAAAGACATCGGGTTGTAAATATTAGTTTGTGTCTTAGGGAGTTACGAGTAAGGGTTTGTTAAAGATCTAGGAGATTTAGAAGGGGTTTTAAGAAGTTTAAATTTTACGCATAGTAACGATTAGTGGAATAACCATAGAGCGCTCACAGACTCAACGTTGACAATTGAATAAATTACTAGTTTTTACTGTAAAATATATTTAGATATATAATTTAAGTTTAGAAGTAACTAACTAAAAAGAATTAAATGTGTTTTTCTGGCGAAATTGTATCATTCATACAATATTATGATTATCTGAGAATGATATGGAAATGTAGACGTCTACATCATTTAAAAATTTAGCGCATCACACGAGAATGCTTTCAAGGAAATAGGAAAAGGAAATATTGAGTTGCGATACAGCCTTGCGGGTGCTTCCACCTCCCGTAATTTTTAGTATACATTTTATATCCTCGGGCAACTTTATTAAATGTTTTATGTTGTCGCAACTACTGCTGTTATTACTTTTTAAAGTTCACTCTACTAAGAAAGAAATTTGTTGTGTCAAGGGAAGTATGAAATTTCATACGAAGAGAGCATGTATTAATTAAAACATGAAAAGCTTTAAATTAACTTTCTTTTGCGAATGAATTCTATAATCACTCGAAAATGTTATAAACTCATAAAGAAATTTGCAAAAAAAAATGTTGATTAAAAACCGTATTAAATTAAACTCCGTATGTATTTATATGACTTTACAATGTAATAATACGAATACAGTATAATGTCATATAGGGTTCCGAAGTAAAAATTTTTCATGTTCTTATAAGGTTTGCATTCTGTAAAAAATTGCACTAGCGATTTTTACACTGAGCGCTCGTTGATGAATTTTATACTTTATTTATATTTATGCAACGGGTTTAGATAAGATAATTAGACAGTTAGCACATAACGATAATACATTTGTAATATAACAATAACTATTTTAGTATCCGTATTTGAGCTTTTGGGGTTATTTACTTGAAAGCAAATTGTACACTAAAATGGGCTATAGTGGTTACAGTATAAACACATTGATTGTTTATGTGACAACAGAAAAAATAAATCATCGTTTCTATCCGAATACTTTCTCTACAATATGCGTTGAGTAGCTGTAGAAGGTGTGTTCCATTTCCGATTCCAGATGTTCCATTTAAAATAGATTCAGGTTTCGTGGTTTATTTAACCATTTGACAAGTGTGCCGGTAGTATATTGACGATAAAGCGGATTTATCAAATAAATATTACAGTTAGGGATGGACAGCGTTTCACGTGGCAACATATAAACATCAAGCTTTCGTTGATAATAGCTATAAGCAAGTTATTAATCAAGGTTTGAGGAATTGTTAAAAGTAAAAGAAGCTGAATAAACGTCAGTACAAAATTAAAGAGAACAGATTTGCTGTCGATTACTTTCCTCATATTAATTTTGGAAGTTGGTTATGCAGACACGCAAAAAATAGAGGATCCTAGTTTTGTAACGACTGTGTTCTGGTTTTCATTTTGAGGAATCATTTAAAAATAAAAACTGGGGCTGGAATTTTTAGCTTTGGACCCTTGCAGATAACATTCACTTACGCTAAAACCCGTATTTTTAAGTTAAATACACAAGGAACAAGATGATTATTATTTCAATCACACATAGGAATACTACCGTAATGATTTATTAAATTCCAGTAGGGTCTCATAATTTTCATATATGTTATTGTATAAGATAAGGCAAATGATGTAACCAGAACTCTTCCGTTATTTATAAACCGAATTAATCGAGAGAGATGTCTACAAATAATCTCAGGGAAGTTTCATTATTTAAAAGCAGAAAGCATGAGCTGAGCTTAAATTTACTACGAAGAGATTAGGGATCTCCCCTTCCTAGTCATCAGACATAAAATCATGCATATGCCACGGTCTAAAACTAGCTACTCCCTAGGTTTCTGTGACGCATAACACACTGTTCTGTGTAGAGTTGATTACCTTATTAATTAAATGATAGTCACCAGTTCCACCCACTAGAAATAGGACATTTTTTTAATAAAGAATAAGGGATGGAAATAAATGTTTTGTGAATTTTAGTTACGAATTTTGCATATTAAATAATACTGAGAGTATAACAATATTACGTTAATAAACTAGCACTTACGTACTGCACAAAGACAGTCAACCAAGTTTTTCTAATCTCAGTTTCCCAGAGTGACCCACATGAGATATTTATATTATGATCAAAGTTACTTCCATAGTTGAATTCATGCCTCAGTAACATATATCATAACTTTCAATTTCCACCTCAGCTCTTTTATTTTAGACTGTTGGCTGCACACATTACCTTCAGAAAAGTAAAGGAGATTTCTCTAGTTTCAAAAGTATTTAGTTCAAGGGGCGCGATGATACACAAGATGTTTTTGAGCTTATATAGCGTGGAAATGTGATTGATATAGAAATAATTACAACAAGACACTTAAACACTTTGCTGTTTAAAAAATGTATTTTTATGTGAGAGCTTGATTACAACTACATTGAGGGTGTTTAATGTTACCAAGCATGACTCGATAGCTGTGAAGATATCTACTAAACACTATGTTATGGATACTTAACCATCTCTTAAATTCTTAGGAAAAGACCAACCTAACAACCATTATTTCCTGTAATATGGATTGTATGTCGTCTTTTCTTTTAACGACAAAATATTTTTCAACAGCATACTACACTAGGGGCACAATAGACATACACAACATTTTACTAGTAGATCTTTTTATAGACTACATCTGATTATTTTCAAAAGGTTTTACGACGACTATAAGGTAATCAATAAATAGGAAAGGCACTAAAGGAATTACTATATTTTTTTATATTTTTAAAAACTATATGTTGGAAATGCCCTATATTAAATGATAACAGTTAGATTACAGCGTCAAAACTTGATTTCAGCAACTTATCGATAAAGCGACAATTAAAATTTCCGTGTTTTTTTTCTCTTCGAAAAGTTCCTGTCACGGAAGTGGAAATTGTTCAACCATAAACGAGCACCCCAAAACTTTACATATAACATTTACATAAGAAGTAAAAGTTCAATTATAAGACTTTAAGTTCAATGTAACGTAATTATTATTTAGAAAAACATCATATTTTTACTCTGTCTATTATTATTACTATTATTATCATTGTATTTTGCTTATACTAAGAATATATAATATTTATTAATATTAGGCATTAGTAGATAGTAATATGGGGTTTCTAGCTCACTTTTGGAGCCAACCGAAAAACAATGTAAAATCTTGTTCAATGTACCATAAAGGAAGCTGAGAAATAGCATAGCAAACCTCAATGAAAAAATTTAACCGAATCTACATCCGTTTCGTCTCCAAAAGCAATCTAGATACCCCATATTACTATCTACTGTGAACCATAAATCACGAATGAAAAATTAACCGAATCTATAGCTGTTTGCTTCTACTTTCTTGAGCTGTCAAATCAATCTATCGGAAATGTCTGCTACGAATAAACTATAAATTAAAACATATAAACGGAAATGATGGAAATTTGCTAACAATCACTCGAGAAAGTCGGGGAGAATGTGAGTAAAACCACATTCTTTTGACGAGGTTCTTCATTTAATTTCTCCAAATGTACTATAAAATCATCGAGGATTTCTGGCTTAAAATCGTAAATCAAATTCAACATCCAGATAATGAAAAAATACAGGTAAAATCTTCTCATAATAAACGTGTGTATCGATACCTACAAACCTAATGTATTCTTTTGAAAAGGAAAATAATTTTTTCAATGGTTCTAAGAGATAAGTAAAAATTTTTATTCTGTTTTCTAAATTCTGTAACAAATTTTGTTTGTTTTTTACCTCCATATTGTAATTTTGTAAGCAGGTTATTCAAATGTGTTAGTTTATTTCGAAATTTCCTAGGTTTAAGTCTTTCGTACAAAATTAAATTACAATCTCTACAAACTAAATATCTTTTATCAATAATTTCTCCTCTATTACAACACTTGTAACAGTTGGCATTATACTCTTCCATTTAAACAAAAAAGATTTTTTTATAAATGGAGATTATGGAACTAACTCTGCCGAGATATAAATTTTTCAGCGCAAATGTTTGTGTTTACATTTCTACAACAGAGATAAATAGAAATAATTTCATTCTAATTGTACAACTATTTAGGATATTTTGTCTATGATTACAAAGATTATTCCGGAAGAAATCGAGATTTTTTATCAGCAAAAGAGTATATTTTTGAAGTTTTAGAAGGAATGAAAGAGAATAATATGAACATCATCAATTATTGTAAAAGACAAAATGAATGATTGTGTCTCTGGTGTAGTGTTGTTAGTGTGCGTGTTTGCGCTATGGGAATCACATCACATTCAACTTCTACGGTGTCTATTGTTTAGAGACTTGGCCCTGCACTGCTACTGTCCAACCAAGTTAATGGCTAGGAGCTGTAATTCGGGTCCTTAGACTCTGGAATTTTTTTGTTCCCAAGTCTCATTTTTTCTTTGGTAACTACTGTGTAGAAGTTGATGGAGAGATTCAATTAGGGAATTTGGTGTCGGATGTTTTGTAAGTGTAATGTTGTATTAATGAACGATGTGAGAATGTAATGAACGAATTAAGGAAGAGAAGGAATTAAGGAATGAAGTGGAAAGGTGAGGAAGCAAATGGCGCGCCAACCACAGTTGTCATTACTCGGCTTGTTTCTATAGTCATTACACTATGGCCACTCGTGTAAAGACTTGTCCCCAACCACTGAACGACAACCATGTCTTTCCTCAATAAAAAAGCGCGCCTGAAGCTCTGGGATTTTGAACCCAGAACCTCAGGCTTTGAAGGCAAGCGTCTTAACCAACTGAAGCTACGGAGAGTCTCGAAAGTTATAAGCTATATCTCTGCTATATAAGTTGTTCAATTAGGAGTGCTAGTTTACAAATTTATTAATAATTTTATATTTCAAAAACCACTCAACCGATTTTAATGAAATTTGGTACACATATAGTAAATATTTAACCCTTATCCATAAGGTGAAATCATCCCCTATTTCTTAATATTCATAAAAAAATAAAATAAATTATCAGAAAAATCTGAAACTTCAAAAACAAGCGAGTTCAATTTAAAATTTCATGAAAATAACAAAATTTTCAAAAACTACCCCAATCATCCCTTATCTTAAAACTCTTATATCTCGAGAACTATTGGAGCTTTTTTGCTGAAATTTGGTATATAGGATCAGTAAATATTAAAGTATTTTTTAAAATCATAACTTCCGGTCCAACCCTTAAGATGACCTTGGAATAGTTTTTTGTTAATATCATCCCCATTTTTTAAAGATATTCTTTTGAAATTAAAAAATGAATACTTATATCAATGTCTTTAATAATTCTGTAAAGTTGTAGAATTTATCCAATGAATAATATAGACAATAAGACGATTTTTTCAAAAATTTTACTGAATTTCTCTAATATCGTTCTTAATCACATCATAGGCTAAAAATTTCTCAGAAACCACAACCACATAACAAATCGCGTTTGTAACAGCTTTTTGAAAATCCATATTGATAATTATATCGTTCTTTGAACCAGAAATATTTGTCATACTCTTTGTTGTATCAATGACATAAATAGGTCTATTCGCTAAAAATTCTTTAGGATTGTAATACATTTCCTTATTATTTAACAGTAAACTTTCTTAAAATCTTGATACATCTGATACATGATTCTGAAAAGGACCTCCTGAAATGTTTAAATTTTGTAATTCATCTGGATTATAAGAACCGTTCAATTTTACTCTGATATTTTTTACATCCAAACTATCAAACTTTGAAGGATTTTTTTCTTGATTATTCTGTCTATCTGTTTGAAAACCAATGATAACGAACTTGGGATTGAAGATATTTCTATAAATATTTGTAATATCGAACGAATAAGTTGTTCCGGAAATACCTTTTTGTTCAATACATTGCCAATCTAGAAAATTAAACATAATGTTTTGACTTTTTGTAATTTCATCAATCAACCTAATTTTACTCGTGGTTTTATAATCAATCATTTGGAACTCTAATAAAAAAATCTGTAATTGTTATTTTTCCATCAACAGGCATAACATTTCCAGTTGCAGTCTTCAGAATCACATCATCGTCTTCTGCTCTTATAAAACTTAGATAAAATCCTCCTTTATAGATCGGAATAGTAAAATTTTCAAAAAATCCTAATCCAAAATGAGATAAATTTCCAGCTGCTTCAAAAACACCAAATTTAAAATCTGATTCAAAGCCATTAGAAGTTTGATAAATAACATCACTTTTTGAATACGAAATAGTTCCTTTAATTGTGCTTAATTGGCCACAGTTTTCGACTTCTTTCTATCAATTTATTGTGTTTTCTTACTTCAATATTAGAAAATAAAAACGGTATAAAATTATCGATTAATCTAACATTATCAGTTCCAAGATATGCTTGACCATCTTGTTTTGTTAAAGTTCCAGAAATATAAAACTGGAAGTTAGACGAGCAAAAGTTATCTCCAAAATCAATATTAAACTCAGTTCTTTTATTCGGTTCATTCAAATGTTGTTTACTAATTGGATAGAAATTTTTAAACTCCGCCCTTTCAATATCACTAGCATATTTTCTGTAGTCCGCCATTTAATAAGAGAAAATTTAGAAATTTTAAACATCATGTATAAGAAAGATATCATTTTTTCATCGATCTAATGTACGTTTTTATAAGAAAAGATATAAATTTTAGTAAAATAATTAAACAGATTACAGTCATTTTTAATGATCTACTTCGTCATATTCGGGATTCTCTTCCTTAAATTTTGCGATCTCGGTCACATATTTCAATAAAATTTGCACAGGATAGTAACCGCTATCTATAATATTGTTCCAATCAACTGTATCTTTATTTTCATCCAAAAATTTTATACTCAAGTGTTGATAGAGACATAGAACAGACATATGATCTTTTAATTGATAATGTATATTTTCTTGAATGAACTCTGGGGACAGATTTTGATATTTAGCAATGTTATACCAATTCAATTTGTTTACGTATAATCTCATCATATCTTCGGATAATTCATATTTTTGAGAAATATCATCCCAATGTTCTTTTTTCAAATCTCTTTCGTGTTGCATTATAAAAAGATCGAAAGCACTGTAATGTCCCTCCATCTCTATTTATTAAGAAAAAATTTTCAAGTTTTTATAAATTGGCTCTTTTTAGCGTTACATTCAGCACATTTTCCAGAAACTCTTTTGAGTCCATTGATATTTGCATAGTATTTTATATCATTTTGTTTCAGTTTTTGCCTTACATCTCACACAGTATATGAGCGCCATTTATATAAGGAAATTTTATCATGCATAAAACCCTGCGAGAATACCTATTTCAGTAAGATCTTCCTCGAACTTATTAATTTTTTCTTCTAATTTTTGAAATTTGACAGCATAAGAATCATTGTATTCAACAAATTTATGACCAATATTCTCAAAAGTTTTCGTAGCATCTAAACTAAACTTATCAAAAGACTCTTTAAATTTAGTAAGTTTTTCATTAATTTCACCAACATCGTCTACTGATCTTTTACTTCTTTCATCAAGTTTTTCATAGAATTCTGTTGTAAAATCTTTAACATGCTGTTTATGATTCTCATAATTTTGTTTTAGTTCATTAAACATTTTAATAGGATCTTCTAATTGAATCATTACAACAACATCAAATGGATTAATTCCTTTACTAACACTGCTAATTCTTTTTCCTTTAAAATCTAAGGCATTTTTAACATTCGGATCATGTAAATCAACAATATCGATGTTTTCTGATAATTTTAGAGGTTTTAAAATTTGTTCTTTAACAACAACATCATGTTTGTCAATACCAGGTCGAACACCGACAATTCTTTTTTTATTAGCCAAACTAACATAATTCTTTTCAACTTTGATCGCTTCAGTAATTGTATCAGCTTTTTCGATATGAGACATTAAATTGGTAAATATTTTTTTTGCACCATCTTCAAATTCTTTTTTCAATGTTTTTATTTTATCAGCAACTTCATTTGAACTCATGAAATTTGCAAGTTTGTTATCATATTCTGCTTTAAAATCTTCAATCTCGACAGCAAACATATCTGAATCTGGAAGGTTTTGTAATAAATTTTCTAACTTGTTATCAAACTCATTTCTCAAACTATCAAAATTCAAACTATTATCTACATTTTGAATAATTTGTGTTCCAAATACGTCAAAAATATTTTGTGAATCCATATTTATTAAGTAATAATTTGTTAACAACTTCTTTAAAATCTTTACCAGTACTCAGTTCATTCAAAACAAAAACACATAAATGACCACAAATTGGGGGATCTTTATAATCTTGAATCTGAGAATCATTGTAGTAGACGCTTGATTTTTTCAAATATTTAATCAATTCTATAGGTGGTTTGTCCTCAATTCTTCCATACGAATCAAAAAAACATGCATTCTTATCATTTTTATAATAACAAATCCAATGCGTTCCACTTCCCATAATCGAGTCTAAATTCACAATTCCACATTCAAATTTCTTAACTTTTTCAGGTAATGTATCTCTCATGAAGATTCCTCTAAAATGTTTAATATTTTTGCAGATTTCTTCCAATTCCCCGAATGTTAAAGGTTTGATTTCAAATTTTTTTTAATGTTTGATTTCACGTAATTCAAAGTTTTTTCATCTAATCCAGATCCTGTAACATCTTCCAACTCTTTATCTAACCAATTTAAAATGTTTCGAACAATAGGAATCACATCCTTTTTAACGATTGGAGCAGCTTTACGAACATAAGGAACAACATTTTTAACAACTGGAATATTTTCTCCAAAATCTAATAAATCTTTCAAAAGTCCACCATTTTTAAGTTCTTTCAACTGATTATAAGAAAATTCTATTCTAGTTCCTTTATTGTTTTTCTTATGTTTTTCGAGTTTATTGTATTGTCTATTTGTTAAAAATATCTTATCTTCGCCATTTTTTAGTTGATCTATTTTAAATTGAATACTAACGGGTATTTTCTTCTTAAAAGCGGATTTTATTTTTTCTTTCTGATTTTTGCTGAAATTTACATTCACCTCCATTTATATAGTTAAAATTTCAAGTTCTCTTCGATTCCCATTCCTAGTTTTCTCTTCAAAAACATTGCTCCAGCTGTTGGAAGCGCAACAAATCTTTCACCTAAACTAGCATCTTTTTGATAAAAATCTATCCATTGCTTTATCTTGCAAAACTTTATCTGCTATATGTCTGGAATTTGTGTCTCTATGTTTTGCATAAAAAATATCGTGTTCCATAGCAGCTTGATCTAATTTATTTATACTAGGATCTCCTCTTTTTAGTCTTTTTTCGAGTTTTTGTGCCAGGCCCCAGATACTGATAAGTTGGTACGTGTAATTCAAAAGGTAAATTGTTGATAAAATCATTCAAAAGTCCACTACCCTCAATCATAGATGAACTTATTGCCGGCAAAATTCGTTTTAAATATTTAATTCCATCAGGTTTTTCAATCATTTCGTCAAGTTTGTTCAAATTAAATCTTTAATTGCTTTCTTTTCATTCAAAAAATTGTTATTTCCAGCCTTCTCTTGAGCATAAATATAATTAATAATTCCATCGAGTTTTGTCAAATCGTCGATATATCTGTATTCAATCTTATTATCACTGTATTTTCTTACACCTGATCCTTCGATTCGTTTTTCCCAAATTGGTTTAATCAAATTGAGATATTTTTTACCTTTACTTGACTTTGGTTTCTTAGTTGATGGATCATTATTTTTGTAAATTGAATCAGATTTCCATAAAATTTCAGTATACTTTTTCAAGTCTTCTTCAGAATATAAACCGTCTTTTGGAACATCAGTGCCTGTTAATAATCTCCATAAACCCTGAGTACCTTCGTACATTTTTTCATTAATAACTATGTCATTATGTTCAAAATTTACGGGCAAATTTCCAATCATAAAACTTTTTCTTTTTTTTATCCCAATACAAACCAAATTTATCATCCTTCGCTCTAGGAAGGAATTTTCTACCAATTTCACCAATTATTATATCCGTCGTTCCAGGACTTATTGAATCAACTATTGTAGATTCTTCAATGATTCTAGGTCTAAATGGTGTTGACGATGGTAATTTTGGCAATTCAAACTCAGATTCTGGTATCGAAATATCAGCAAATTGTCGTACAACTGGAACCAAATTCATCAAATTTTGATTATCACTTAAAACATTTTCAATTTTGTCCTCAACATTTTTTTATTGCAGATGTTACAGGTTGATTAATTTTTTGAATAAATTCTTGTTCTTTTTCATCAATTCGAATCTGTTCTTTAAATTCTTTGATTAATTTCTTTTCTATTTGATCAAGTTTTTTCGCTTCTTCAGAAGTTACGTTCACCATTTAATTAGAAACATTTTGAAACGTGGAAACGTAAAACGTGAACGTGGAACGTGGAACGTAAAACGTGAACGTGGAACATAAAAACGTGAACACGAAACGTAAAACACGAACGTGAAACACGAACGTGAAACATGAACGTGGAACGTAAACACGAACGTGAAACATGAACGTGAACGTGGAACGTGAACAGATTTACCGTTTTTTCTGTTATTTTCATAATGTAAATAAAAAAGTAAAGATAGTGTAAAAATAATTGTAACAAATATTTTATCAAGTAGATTTGTCAGACCACTGAGCAGCATTTATATTAGAAACTTTATTCAAATATTTACCATTTTTAGGCTTCAAAGTTAGATTAATAGTTAAAAATCCATAGTCTTCTTTCCAAATTTTATCACACAATTCATTAAAGTGGTTAAAACTCATATCAGATCCCACATAATTGTTGTAAATCTTTCTCGAATAGTGATCGTCTTGCTTAAAAACACACAACATATTCAAATTATTTCTAATAACTTGTTTATCAACCTTTGAAAAGCATTGGGAAAGATAGATACAAGATATGTTTTTGTGACGAGACATTACGAAATATTCCTTAATAACGTCCTGATTTTCCAAAATACAATCATCAAAAAACGATTAACGAATTGGGTTTACATTCGCTTAACGGAACTATGTCCTCAGAAGCATTATAAAAATGTGATATTTTTTTGTTTAAGTTTTTCTCAATATTTTCAAATCTTTCTTGTAATTTTTTGTATACGTCTTGTTCTAAAGATTTACTAAAAACATACAAATTGGAATAAGGAATCAACCTATTGTAGATAAAATTCAATAATAAAGTTGTTTTTCCACATCCACTTGAACCAACAATTAACAATCTGATTGGTTGATCTTTCTTATTTTCTTCAAACGTTTGAAGTTTTATCTGATCTTTTTGCTTTAAAAATTTCTCCATTTAAATAGCGAAAATGAAGCTGTTCAAGTTGACTTCAGAAAGCTCTCAATTATTTTTAAACTTGGAACATCCTATTCATTTAGAGGAAGAATCAAATTAGATTTCATCGGTTTAAGCGGTTTTTATTCTGACAATTTTGTAATAAATATTAGTGAAAGTTCTCCTTATTGTATAGGATTTAGTGAGAAGAACATAACAAAATATTATGGTTTAAACAAAGGATATTATACTTTCGATCAAATAAAAAATTCCCTTAAAAATTATCTGAAAACATTCAAACAATCAGATAAATCTTTAAACTTTGACGAAAACAAGTTTGAAATGCAAAAAAATTATCTCTGTAATAAAATTCAAATAAAATCACCAGTAAGAATAATGTTTTCAGCAATTATAGTAGATTTATTAGGGTTTGTTCAAGAAACTATTGAGCCAAATCAGGTATATTTAGGAAATAAAACGCGAAAATTTAGACAGTTTGATGTAATTGAAGTACATTGTAATCTCGTTGAACCTAGTTTTGAAAATCATACCGAACATCTTCACAAAGAATCGGAAATTTTGTACACTTTCTTTCCAAATGTTGCTTATGGATCAAAAATTAGTGAAAAACCGAATGAAATAGACTATATTCCAATTAGAAAAAATATGAAAAGAATTCAAAAAAATCGTCTTAACTGTTCAAGACTCTGAAGGTAATTTATTGAATAATGAGAGTAAAACTACAATTTACTTAAGATTGTTGAAGCAACGGACATGAATCATGGGGAGCTATTGAATAGCTTACCTTCAAACTTTCAAGAAAACACTGTTTTCAACCTTTACACTCAAATAATAGCTTGTTAAATTTTTTCTATCTAAATGGAGTCTGTTGTGGATCTACTCAATAATCAACTTACATTCAATAATAAAGACATTTGCACGATTGTTGACGAAAATAATGAAATTTGGTTTAAGGCTAAAGATGTTGCAGAAATATTGGAATTTAAAAATACGAGACAAGCTATCATAGATCATGTTAAAGAAAAATACAAAAAAAGCTTTGAAAACATAGATTCTGACAAGGGTATCGAATCGCGACTCTTACAAAAAATTATATCCAGACACTATTTTCGACCTTTAAACTCAAAATAATAATTGCTTGTTAAATTTTTTTCTATCTAAATGGAGTCAGTCATAGATCTAAGAAATAATCAACTTACATTCGATAACACGAATATCTTAACGATTGTAGACGAAAACAATGTGATCTGGTTTAAGGCTAAAGATGTTGCAGAAATTTTACAATATGAAAATACTAGACAAGCTATCATAAATAATATTGATAATGACGAGAAAATAGCCTTTAAATATATAAATTACAAGAGTCTATGCCATAGACCCTTTCAAAATCTTCATCCTGACACTATTTTCATTAATGAATCTGGATTTTATTCTTTAATACTAAGATCTAATAAATTAGAAGCAAAAACCTTTCAAAAGTGGGTTACAAAAGAGGTTTTACCCTCCATTAGAAAATTTGGTGAGTACAAACTTGAAAACAAGATTAAATATTTAGAGGATGAAGTTAAACACTTGCAAATTAAAGATGAAATCAAAACGGAAATAATTGCAAAACAAAGTGTAAAAATTGACTTAATGAAACCAGACCTTGTTTTTTAAAGATTTTGATAAGAAAAAAACACCATGTTTTTGTGTTAATTAAGAAGAATCACATGTGGGAATGGCCTTATTACGTTATCAGAGCTCAGAAACGAGAAATACCAAACCGATTAAAACATCTAAAAATAAATTATCCTGAATTAGAGATTTTGTTCATTGATGACGAACCAAATTCTATCAATCTGTATAACCAAATGAAAGAATCTTTGAATATTTTATACAACGGAAATCATTTTACTACAAATATGGCAGAATCTCGACTGATTTATAGAATATCTAAATTGCACGTTGAAAAATGTTTCTAAATTTTACTAAACATTCGAATTATGATATTTTGTTTGTAAATGTCTTTTAAGACTAGGTAACCATTGAAGAGTTCTTCCACATTCGCAATGAGTCGGTTTATTTTGACTTTCTCGGAAAATTCTTCTAGCACAATCTCTACAAAAAGCCTTCTTTTTATCTTTACTATAATGCCAATCACAAAATTTGGAAATATCCTTAATTTCTTTACAAATACAAAATTTTTTCTCTTCTAACGTTAATTTTTCTATTTTATCGTATAATTCTCTTTCATATTTTTTATTACAATCCTTACAATAACAGTATAATCCGTCTTTTCTAGTCTTATCATGATAAAACTTTGATAAATCTTTAAATTCCTTGACACTTTGTACATTTCTTTTCAGCCTCCATTTATATAGAAAAAATTAAAGCTTTGACTTTCTCAATTCATATTCATAAAACTTTCCGGTTATTTCTTCATTATTTAAATCTTTTATACTATAAGTTACAGGATCTGTGTTATTAATTTGATAAATCACAAAAGATTTCTCTTGACCAATTGTTCTTATATTTGTTCGAAAATGTTTGTTTTTTTACTAACAATTCTTACATGATCATCGACTTTAAATTTAGTTTTCGTGTGAATTTCAGGTGGAACATACTTGAAAACGGTCTCTAATAACTCCTTTTCTGCATCCTTATCTACGTCTTTGGGCTTCATTTTAATCGTACTGTGAACCGTATCATTATAATTTGTGACTATTTTTTGAAGAATATCGATCCATTTAAAGTTTTTATTAATCTCAAAAATTACTTTCCTTCTCTCATTTTGAGTTCTGTTGTATCTCTCTACAATACTTGATTTCTCTTCGTTTTCAGTATGATAAATCTTGATGTCGTATTTTCTCAAAACATCATTAAAATGTTTATTTTTAAACTCTAAACCCTTATCTGTATGAAGGAAATTTGGAGGTTTATGCCTGATTTTTATCGCGTCTTTTACTATATCTTCGAAAGCTTTTGAAACATCCTTGCCGTTTTTTCTTTTGATAGCTCTTGACCAAGCATATTTTGAGAAAGTATCAATAACATTTAACATATACTTGAATCCATCATTTTGATCCGAATAATTAGACATTATAACTAAATCTGCTGCCCATAAATTGTCAATTCCTAGTGTTATAATTTTTTCTCTTTTTAAACTTTTTTCGTACTGGTGCATGAATTTCTCTAGCTTCAATCTCTATTTCTTCTTTATTCTTAAATTCTTTCTTTACTTGTTTTTCATTTGGATTCTTTATAAATTGACTCTTATTTGTCTTACATTTGGAACATTTTGCAGCAATTCTATACAACCCGTTTTGAGTTTTGAACGATTTTAGAATCTATATTTTTCGTTTTTTTCTTGCATTTGTGGCAATGAATCAAATCATCTTCCATTTACATGTCAAAGTTTCCAAGTTTATTTAACTCATCTAATATATCAGATTTTGCTTCATTTTTATAGCCATACGGTACTGTATCGATCTTATTTTCTAGGACAATTCTCTTATCATCTTTAGCGTTCAGTGCTAACTTGTTTATAGTGACGGTGTACAACTCATGTTTATAGCTTTTGATTACTGTCATCTCCCTAAATTCTTCTTTATCTTCGAACAAACATTTCTTCAAGTTTTCGATATTTATTGTTTTATTTACAACGCTTCTCTTAATCCCTTTGCATCTTACTGGATTTTTGTCTAGATATTTGTACGAGTACATTTTCGATCTCAATCCACAAAATTCTTCTAAAACTTCGCTATTTAACTCATCTTTGAATTTCCCTATTACCTTCTTATTTTTAGTAGTGAAACATTCGTGATCTTTTGGATAATCACTTGTATCAAAGTCATCTATATTTTCTTTAATAATTTTAAAAGGATCTCGTTTCAATTCTAGAAAATAACTGTCTGTATCCATGTAACAAAGATTCAAATCTGGATCAAACTTCTTTAATTTATCGTAATAAAACTCGTACATTAACAATTTTGATAGGTCAAGAACTGAAAATCCTATGTAGATCGGTTTGTTAAATTTAACCTTTTGTTTGAACATGTGACTCGCTATACAGTTGTCGTCAAAGATATTAAAGCATTTGAAATTTGTTTTCTTAGCTTGTTTCATTGAAAATTCTTCATTTCCTAGTTTGATATCACATCTATTTCGCACATTTTCCATACTTTTTCCAAAAACTTAGTTGTTCATCAGCTTATAAAAGTCCTTTTCGAAGTCACTTGTAGCTTTGGTTCTCATGTTTGTGTTATAATCAATGTACTTTTTCATAAAAGGCTTCTGATCGAATGCAATAACTCTATTCACATGTTTCAAAATCATACCTTGTTCCAGATAGAATTTCAAATTTCTTGAATAAACAACGTATTCAGTTTTATCCAGTAAAGTTGTGCAAAGTTTGTTTTTATAATGTTCGGGAGCAAGAGGTAAATCCTTGTGATGTTCGTGTAAATTTGTTGGATATTCTAGATCGACTTCAAGAATATAGCCATAATCTTCGTCGCCAGTGAGTTCCAAAAATTGTTTCTTGCCATTCTGCTGTTGTATATGTTTTCGGGTTCATCCACTTGATTTCGTTATATGGTAAATTTTGCATAAGGCCCGTAACCATAAAGGTTGTTTGCATCGACGTACAACAGATAGTTTTCGGGCTTTGTCTTATCAAAATCTTTCAAATATTTGTTATTTGCTTTAACATATCGTTTAATACATTGAGAAATGCCTCCGCGAATACCTTTTTCAATCATCAAATACATATTATAATCACTTAATAACTGTAATTCTATCTTCGTTAATTTTAAACATAGCGTCCCATGCAAGACTGGGAGCTGTTAGATAGTGTGCCGGATCGAGTTTATAACATTTTAAGCAAATGTTTCTGAAATTTTCGAATATATCAGCAAGCAATAAAACATCTTGGATGTTATAGAGATCAGAGTAATTTCCTAGATTTTTCTCTTTTAATTTGTTCCAAACGCTTAAATAGTGTTGATAATCTTTCTCAGATATGCTCTCGTCTGTCAAAAGTGAATAGAAATCTTGAATTTTCAGGTCTTCTGTGTAATCAAGTTTTTCAATACTATCGATAAATTCGTAAGGAAATATGCCTTTTCCAGATAGAATTTTAAAGATTTCTTCTTCGTCATTTGGTTGTCTATCTAGAATTGCGTTCAATATTCGTCCATCTTGTATAAAATGATTTGTATGCTTGAAATCATCTTTTTTGAGGTTTTTAGCTAACTTTTCTATAGACGAGGCCATGAATCTGAACGTGTCTACGAACGAAAACTTGATGAATTTTCTTGGCTTATCACCTTCGAATTCATATCCATATCCTGAATTTACTGAATAATTTATATATTTTTCATCGGGGTTTGCGATCAAATCAACATTTCCATATTGTTTAGGCCAATTCTTTTATGTACAAATGAGTATCGTAATTTGACATATTGTGGCAGAAAACGGGAATATTCTGAGGAAATTTCAAATTTAGATTACAAATTCTATGAGCTGCTCCTCGAAACTTTCCAGTCAAATGACAATGATCTCTTACTTTATTATAACTCTTATCTTTCCAACTATCAGGAGTAAAACCATACTGAATTGACTCAACATCATAAGCAGACCATTCGCAAATATGACAAACGTTTGCATTTTGGTATGAAATTTCTTCTTCTTCAGTCAATTTCATAGGTTTTTTGTTCTTAGAATTATATTTTGTAGCTATGTATTTTGATATTTTATTGAGTTCTTCAAACAATTTTGCAGGAACATTTGGCAAATCTTCTTCATTTTTTGCTCTATAACATATCGGTTTATACATGCGATTTGTCACATTAGACACTAAATATAGAGTAAAACCATAAGGAATATGCTTCTGAATCTTCGTTGTAGTCGATTTTTGCGGATTGTTTTTGCATGTGGGAATCTTCTCTAATATGCTTTCAAAATCCATATAAATAATGTAAGGATGAGAAAATTTCTTTTGATAATTAGTAAATTTTGTTGTTTGACCTGGAAACGGCATAATTGGCTTACAAACTTCATGTTGTTTGCAAATTTCTAAATGATCTGTTAAATCTCCAGATTTGTAGAAATGGCTTTTAAACATCTTCTACAAAGAAATTTTCTTTCCTTATGCTTGGATAACTGAGAACTCACGAGTTTATTTAAATCGGTTATCAAAACATAATGAGATTTGTCTTCTTGTTTAACATACAATAAATCGATTTCTAACTCGGCATCATATTTTTTCAGAAATTTGTAACGGAACAATATTGAGTTTCTCATCATAACTGTAGATATTTATAGACATTTTAGGATACTTATACTTGGAATTGTAACTTCGTTTTTCAAATGATTGTATATCTTTTAAGGACATTGGATACTCGAAACCTGAAAATATCTCGTCATTTACAAATTTCTCGTATTGCTTTGCTCTGTCAGCATTCTTTTCGGGTTTTTCAATAGCGCATCGGATAGAATAAACAAAACAGAAATCATCTTTATTTTTGATATTTACACAAGCTTTCTTTACCTTGATCTCTTGTGGTAAATCGATATATGATCCTGCGTTCATCATTTCGTGTTTATTAATGCTCAAAACTAGTTGTTTGCATCTTTTAAATGTCCATCCTGAACCCCTATTTGGATGATTTGTCTGTTCTCGATGTGATAATTTATTAAATTGTTAAGAAATAAAGTCGTTTACGTCAAAGATTTCTTCTGCTTTTATAGTAAAATACATTGGGCAAGTTTGTGGTTCACCGTTTACTAAAGTTCGTTCATATTCACATTCCAAAGAGAGATATCCTTTCATATTTTTAACATTCTCTTGAAAATTTTTCTATTAAACTTTTAATTTCTGGCCTCATAATTGATAGATATTTGTAAATTGACATGGAATTATCGTTTAAATTTGTTAAAATGTATTGCTTGAAAAGACCGTGTATTGAGGATAAAACTTCTACATCTATGATATTTTCAGGGTTTTCGTTAAGAGTTTTGTCAATTTCTTCGATCATTTCAGACTTAGTTTAATCGTTTGTTTCAATGGACAATTTTTCAGCGATTGATTGAATTTTTTCATCATTAAATAGATTGAGATCTTTTTTATCTTCCTTAAAGTTTTTCTTTAATTCACGCAATTTTTCTATATTGTACATCTTTTCATGATCGACAATTTGATTTTCTTTAGCCCATTGTCTTAAAAAATTCAGTTCTTTCTCGTAAATTTCTTTGTTTTTGGCATGGATTTTGGAGCCATAATGTCGATCATATTTTTTTCTTAAAATTTCTTTTTTGCAAAACGGACATGTTACTTTTTCACCCTCCATTTATATAAGAAAAATTTCTTAACTAAGGTTTGTAGGAGGCAATTTAAATTCTCTATACTATTTTTTCAATAATTTTTAGAATTTAAAAAATTAATGATTTTTACTTGAATTTGACAGAAATCAGCACAATTTCTGGTGAAACAGTGATAGATTCTTCTATTTATTATTTAAAAAATGTGTAAACTAAGACTTAAAATTATTGAAAAAAGTAGTATAGAGAATTTAAATTGCCTCTTACAAACCTTAGTTAAGAAATTTTTCTTATTTAAATGGAGCTACTAAAAGAATTAAATGAGGTTGGTGATTTAAAGATCAAAGAATATAAGAAATTAATGGAATTAGAAGAAAATAAGAAATACAAAATTTTGAATCTGGAGAAAATGAAAGATAAATTCGGGTTTACAATAATTGCCGAGTTGGAAGATTATAAAGTACACTTACCGAACAGATTTTTGACTGTTTTGGATGAAAAAAAGATTAAAGAATTGAATAAACATGATAAATTACACTTGGTTGTTACTGGAAAGAAGACTATTAAAGATAAAGACTGTGTTACTATCAATTTTGTAGAGTAGAAGATTTTTCGTCGTAGCAGACATTTCCGATAGATTGATTTGACAGCTCAAGAAAGTAGAAGCAAACAGCTATAGATTCGGTTAATTTTTCATTCGTGATTTATGGTTCACAGTAGATAGTAATATGGGGTATCTAGATTGCTTTTGGAGACGAACGGATGTAGATTCGGTTAATTTTTCATTGAGGTTTGCTATGCTGTTTCTCAGCTTCCTTTATGGTACATTGAACAAGATTTTACATTGTTTTTCGGTTGGCTCCAAAAGTGAGCTAGAAACCCCATATTACTATCTACTGGCATTTATATATATTATTAGGAAAATATACAAGTTTCATTATACATAACTTTATTATGTTAATATTTTTAGTTAGTATTAATTAGTATCTACAGTACAATACGAGAAGTTCCAAAATCAAGGTGTGTATATGTATATTTATATAGTGAAAAAAAAATATTTAAATTTTATATAAATTGCTCATATCTTTTTAATTCGTATATTATTACGATGAAGAAAATGTATTTTCTGAAATAATAATTCAATCAATCTTGATATTCACTTAAGTTTAATGTAACCGTTGAAATATGCAGTTCAGATGCTTTCAGTCACGACGCGATCGTAAAATAGCGGATATTAAAGTTTCGTTAACAAAGCTTTCATTATCGTGTTCATAATTTTCTCACATAATCAGATGATATTAGCCTATTTCATTACGCTACGAGTTATGTTTATTACTAAAGTATCAGTTCTATGAATTCTAATCAACACTCACAGGACAACTTTTTGTATTACAATAAAATTAATAATTCCTCTATAAAATTATAATCTCATTTTATTTGCATTATTCTCATTGTAATTCAAAAACATTCTCTCCGTTTTTTGTTGTGCTCCCCTATCACAATTCTTCATCATTTACTCTTACTTACTCTCAATACACTTACTATTATGAGGACACTTTTTCCATGTTTTTGCTTTCGTCCATAATTTACTAATACCTTTCGAAATTTTCCAAAATACGGACATCTGCCAACGTTTGGTGATACTAAATAAGTAAAGTTACGATTCGTTATTTTTAATCTGATTTCTTTAGGTAAATAAGTAATCTAACTCGTAACTATGGCCTGGGTAAAAAAAACCCGTACCAGAGCGCTGTCAGGAATACCCATATCAGGGCATAATATCTACTTAATACACAAAGATTACACTGCAGAATAATAATTCGTTGTGTATTACTTCATTACTTGATTCTTATTTTGAAATTTTGGTAATTTTTAGTATGATAATAATAAAAATATAAATAAAAGTATTCTAGAAATTAAAGTAGCGTACCTATTTAGAGATAAATTTGTGTATACCAGAACGATATAAAAAGATTTTAATCTTTCTAATAAACGCATATACAATAAAACAAGCCTGTGCACCGATCTTGATTATATCAGTTTTTCAGGAAAAATAATAACTCTCTGAATACTATAAGGAAACCACTCTCGTAACGTATACGAGTTGATTTTTTATTAGATCTACTATAAAATCAGAATGAGAATACAGTTGATACAGTTATTTACTGACTACAGTTGATTAATGTGGAGAAGTTATAAAGGTGTTGCACTAAGGAGAGAACATAATTAATATCTAAATGTTGTATTATGTTTATATTTTTGGAAGACTTTTAATGAAGGGTTCAAGTCGATCTATGCTCAATAAGCAGAGTCAGTGAAGTGAAGTTTTTTTGGCAGCTGATTGAGAGCACTTGTGCGGGTAGAGAATAATGGCTTTAACTTTTTGACTAGTTTAGAACGCGAAATCAGCCATTTTAATTATAGTTAGGTAACATTTTGTTCTGAAATAACTTTCTAGTGATTTATGGATGTATTTAATCAATATTAATAGTTATTCAAACCACTATTGGCCTAATAAAAGTATTAGCTTTTGTAATTTTAGTATGACTAATAAATCAGTATTGCTGTAATACTTTTACATAATTACTGAATAAATAGAATATTTATGCACGTTATGGTTTTATTATTATTAGTTAGTATCTCCTGATATTTATATTCACTATTATTTTATTGCTTGATTTATCTGTATGTGTTTTGATATTCAAAATTTGGTTTTTAAAGTGAATTGACATATATAAATGTCATTCGCTCGTTTCTATAGTTAATTATAAATTTTAATTTTGATTACTAAAGACGATGAGATTTAAGAATATCTTTGGTTATTAAACCCACTCCCGTTTCCTGATTTGCTGACATCGTTGTTTCTGGCGTGAATATCTTTTCAGAGAGGGGGAAAGAGAGAGAGAGAGAGAGAGAGAGAGAGAGAGAGAGGAGAGAGAGAGAGAGAGAGAGAGAGAGAGTGACAGACAGACAGACAGAGAGAATAATAATAATGCGTGTTATTACTATCATAATTTTTTATTTTCCCACTACTTCCTCTTAGAGTTTATTATTTATGGTCGACAAATTTATACAAGCACAGGAATGCATACAACTCTAAGGAAACATTTTATTTTATTTCAAATTGAATACGTATAACGATTTCTTTTTAAATTGCCAATTCATCACAATATTTCAAAGCATGAACATTGTCGTATAATTGTATCATTCTATATGGTAATTAATTACTGGAATAGGAAAACACAAATGATGCTTATAGAGAGAGAGTTTTATACAGATTTTTCGAGAAACTTAACAGTTAATATCAAACGAGAGAGCAATGATAATTACGAGAGGAGAGACACAAAGAGCACAACTCTATTCTTCGACATGCTACCTATTAGCTGGTGGTATATTACTGTTCATTACATCGCTTTTTAATGTCTTCTATCTGCCTATTAGAATTTTTAAGAGGAATGCATAGATTCGTATTTAAAGTTATTGAAGTTATCATTCAAAATTGTAATAAATTTGTTACAAACATCTGAGAACGAATGTAGTATTCTACTATAAATAGTAAAGTAGTATACTGGCGGTTGTTTTGTGCAAATAACAATATGTAAAAATATTGTTACAAAAGGGTTTCTTCTTATTTTTATTGGGAATAATTTTATCATTATGTTCTACAATACTTTACTTACATTACTTACTACATTACTTTAAAAATAGGGAATTTGTAAATATTTCTATTTATAACACTCTTTTACGGACTGTATCAAATATTGCTTGTAATAAAAAGTTCCATCTGTTGCGGCTGTACTGAAAGAATTTAAGGGGGTTGAAGGTAACAGAAATTTACGCATTTAGGAATTGATAGGATTACAATCTAAAGAGTTGTTAGGTTTTGTGCTTTAATTTATAAAAACTCACAAAAATAATGATTTTTATTATTATATTTGATACATTATGTTCATTTTTACATCATTAGCTGTATACATAGAAACTAGTTTATAAAATGATTTTATTTATAGTAAGTAGGTATATTATTGAGTAATTAATATTTTTTATAGAAATTCTATATGTACTTGTATAGATTGTTCATAATAGTTACAGAATATTCCTTCTTCGTCACCATCATAAGACGTGGCTTCTTTAAATATAATAGTGTTTGTTGATGTTAATTATATATTTATGTCTTTTTGTTATGCAATATACATAAAATAGCATATGTTTCTCATCGTAAAATCTGAATTTATGTTATATTTTATAATTACTTTTTTTACCACGTACTGTTTAATAAATATATATTTATAGTATTCCATAGCTGTTAAAAATGATAATCGCGCGTTATTCCCAACGGTTTTTGTCGAGCTGCAAAATATAAAAATGCTCTTTGGCCCATTTCTATCTACTATACCCGGACATTCTGGCCTCATATTTTAGTAATGGCTATGTGTCAAAGCTATAAAACAAGCTAGCAACAACACAAGATGCTTATTGGCGAATCGAAACAAATGACAGGCTCTTCTCGTAAATGACTTTTTGCCGACGCTCTCTGTAATTGCATATAAACACGTGGCTACTATACAAGTAAGATATTTCTTCTGCTTGTCTCTCAATAATCTTCAGTACTAGCCAGAGCACATTATTACTAACCTGGTTCTCTAAAGCCACTAGTACCACAGAGTTTAAATTTTTAACCTATGTAAAGAATGATGATATACATTGTATACGTGTATTCAATACGCTTTATCATGGATACACGGAGTTTCCTTCAAAAATACAATCGATATTATTAACATTATACAAAATATTATGCGCTGGTTGTCTGTGAGATATCTTTGAAGCCTAATGTTTCCATCCGCAAAATAGTATAAAATGTGTATGTTACAATGTTTTCACAAAGGTATTTATATTGATATTATATGATATAAAAGTTATTCTTGCTATATAAAATATTTTAGAGTATAATTTTGT
This sequence comes from Homalodisca vitripennis, assembly GCF_021130785.1. NCBI lineage: Eukaryota > Metazoa > Arthropoda > Insecta > Hemiptera > Cicadellidae > Homalodisca > Homalodisca vitripennis. The sequence continues at coordinate 25,074 of NW_025779251.1, forward strand.
TGCTACTATAATTACTTTGTTAAGCTTGACATAATTTTATTATATTGATTATTAGTTAAAAAAAATATAATATTCCATTATTTGAAATTTATACAAAAAAATATATTCGTGTTCAACCATTCTTTTAAATGATTTTTTTTTCTAAATATTTCTGAATATACATACATACATATATATATATATACATTGTAATCCTCTCTTCCCCTTGAATTCATCGGGTACCATAAGGATACCATAATAATAAAATGTTTTTACTAGACCTTATAAGGCACTCCAACGATGTTTGGTTTTTAGATTTAATAACTTAACGAGGAGGTGAGGTAAAGTTGAAACTTTTACAGAAAAAGTTAAACATATCTATGTAAATTTTTCAAAAATTGAGGACCCTTAAACGATCGAGCAAGTAACAATGTGAATTTTTCAAACATATATTAAATTACTAACTTTTTTAAAGTTTGATTTATTACATCATTTTGTATGTCGTCTCTGTGAATTAAACATGAAGGCGAAATATTTATGTATTAATCACACAGTAAAAGATGTATTTGTTCTGTTTTCTTGACTTAAATAACAATTCAAGCGGTATCAAGAAGTTGATTGTTGGACAAGTAGAGGAGGTGTAAATGTCTTGATAATTAGGTTATACCGTCCGTCTATCCTTAGGACGTCTCGAGAATGAGATGAGCTTTAGACTAAAAATTTAATACAAATTTTGCGAGGCGTGTTATGAGTCCTATGTTGTGGAGAACAGGGTATGGGAACCTTGCAATAAGTGAAGGACTCAATTTAAAAAAATTTAAGAATATAATACTAAAATTTCTAAATATAGGGTAAATTGGTTAAAGGAAACACATAGATTCTGAAAGCACTTTTATTTTCAACCGCAAAATATTAGGTAGTCGATTGTGTTAGATATAACAAATACTAACCGAACGTCCATCAATAATAAATAATAAACAAAACTGTGGCAAAACCATCCACATCTGTTTGCGTTATCACGATTTAAACTTAACTTTTATACCTTAACATTAACTATAAGATCTTAGTCATTGGCAAACATTATCAGGCGCTGCTTATACAGTTTATAGATCTAGTTTATTCACCCCAATATAAATCAAACACTGACAAATTACCAGTTATTAGATATTAAAGTAATAATACTATTGGATCAAGGCCCACTCTAGGTTTACCATCTCCAACACACATAGGTCTTTTCTGACTATTATACATGAATCCAAAACCAAGTTTAACCACATACATAACACTGCTGATTACGATACACATCAAGGTGGCGTACCACCACATTATATTGTACAGGCCAAGAGATTCCCTGTGATCCTTGGCCCAACGATGTGCAACAGCCTACTGGTCATGCAAGCTCCGTCTGTGAGCTGGACTCCCTCCGCAATGGAATCCCTTTTTTCTAGCAGTGGTTTCGCTCTCGCGCATCTAAAATAAGGATCTAACCTATCAGCCTGTAAGTTGCTTTTTGCTTGAACATCTTAAAATATTTTTCACTGGATGGATTAGAACTATGTTATAAAAGTTCAATTAAACATTATAATTTTTGTCCTGATTGGAAAATATAATTTTATATTTTAATGCAGAACTCGTAATATTTACCTTATAATAAAACGTTGTAATATTTATTGATTTATAAAAATAAGATTATACTTTATATTAGATTATTAACTAACCCGCTTCACTACTTCAACATGGTTTAATATCATATTATTACATCACATAGTAAATGTACGATTCTACAGTCGAAATAGGATACAAATCTCGTTTGTAAATTTAACCTATTCCTGTACGGACTACAATTCCACGTGTACCCAAGTCGTAAACATTACCTTAACATTAACTATAAGATCTTAGTCATTGGCAAACATTATCAGGCGCTGCTTATACAGTTTATAGATCTAGTTTATTCACCCCAATATAAATCAAACACTGACAAATTACCAGTTATTAGATATTAAAGTAATAATACTATTGGATCAAGGCCCACTCTAGGTTTACCATCTCCAACACACATAGGTCTTTTCTGACTATTATACATGAATCCAAAACCAAGTTTAACCACATACATAACACTGCTGATTACGATACACATCAAGGTGGCGTACCACCACATTATATTGTACAGGCCAAGAGATTCCCTGTGATCCTTGGCCCAACGATGTGCAACAGCCTACTGGTCATGCGAGCTCCGTCTGTGAGCCGGACTCCCTCCGCAATGGAACCCCTTTTTGCCAGCAGTGGTTTTGCTCTCGCGCATCTAAAATACATCCAACCTATCAGCCTGTAAGTTGCTTTTTGCTTAAACATTTTAACATATTTTTCACTGGATGGATTAGAACTATGTTATAAAAGTTAAATTAGACATTATAATTTTTGTCCAAATTTTAAAATATAATTTCATTTTTAATGCAGAAATCGTAATATTTACCTTATATTAAAACGTTTGTAATATTTATTGATTTATAAAAATAAGATTATACTTTATACTAGTTTATTAACACGCCGGTTCCACTAGATCAACATGGTTTAATATCATACAGTAATTATTACATCACATAGTAAATGTACGATTCTACAGTCAAAATGGGATACAAATCTCAATTTTAAAATCAACCTATTTCTGTGCAGACTACAATTCCACGTGAACCCGAGAGGTAAACAGTTAACTCTCTGCTCGCGCGGTGCGACACAATAAGATACGCCTTGGCGAGGTGACAGAGCCGCGGGCGAGTATTTTCACATTCACATGATATACAATAACAATGTCGTGCTGTTGCTTTGTTTTGGTGTGAAAAATGTGAGTCCCGACAACTGTAGTGGATGGCTTTGTTTAGTGCTCCAACTGCTCCTGAATAGAGTTTTTGTTTTTCTCATATTCCTCGCCCAACTATCATAGTGAAGAAACCTCTCTGTTATTTAAATATAAAATTTTCTATACAAAGCTAGCTGTTAACATCGGCTTTAAACCCAACGTTTAAAATATTTTAAATAGTACAGTTATAATGATTATCTAATATGAAGGAGTCATATTACTTCAGAGTTCATTGTTAAAAAGGATCGGAGGTAATGGGATATTGCCAATAGCTCTTATATTAGGTGATACGAGTAATTCTGGTTCCAATGAATTATATTTCCAAGTCCACAGTTGAGTTTGCCTTGTTGCCCCGATCAAGAAAATATATACGTAAGTCTCAAAACATTCTTCGGTCCATATTTTCAGTGCCTTAGTTTAGATTGCCTTGTTACCCCGATATATAAAATGTATGTATAATAAATACGTAAGAATGAGAAGCCCACGTCAATAAAAATATTAAAAACCTTTCAGATGTAATTATGTATATTTTATTCATCGATTTTAAAAGGCAAACACAATTCTGATACTTGAAAGATATTATACTGCAGGTAAATTACAATTCCTGACTGTTGGCCTTGAAAGCCAATTATGTGTATATTTTTCTTATGCAAGCAACAAGGCAAACTCAACTGAAGGCACTGGCAATATTTTCGACAGGAATTACAGGGTATCCGCTTATCGTGTGGATTTGGAAAATCTAAATTTGTATATATTTTCCTTAATGGAGGCAACAAAACAAATTCAAATGTGGCACTATAAATAAATTACTCCGGAATAGAACTTTTATACCGTTCATTGATAAGAAGGCTGTACTTCTAATGCTCCTGCCTACATAAATGTATATATTATTTTCATTATCCGTACAACAAGACAAACTCTACATATGACACTGGATATATGTTAGACCGGATATAAATTACAAGGGTCATATTCTGATGCTTTTTGACCAAAGCAGGTGTCCGAGATGTCCATATGTATGTATTTTCTTTATCGAAGGAGAAAAATGTAATTTATTTATACATAAGATGCATAATCTTCTTAACCATAAACACTAATGTTTAAAAGCCAGATGTACATCAAATTATTTTTTACAAATTTTACAGGAAACTTTCATAAATCTTTCACTAAAAAAGGTACTGTCTTCGCTTTTGAAAATTGTGCATGAAGCCGCGAGTACATGCTAGTGTGTAATAAAACAAAAAGAATTAGTCCAAATACGACGAGAACACAGTCGGGCAGACCGAAAGCCCTAGGGAGTATTTCAGGGCCCACGGGAAACTGGGAGATTAGAAACCAAGGAAGACAAGTATCCTTGTGTCTCATTGAACCTTCACTATATATTTTATAAATGCTATTCCATATAAAATAATATATTATTATAAAAATGAGATTTTTTTAAACTTTGTATAGCTCAGCAAGGTAAATGTAGAAATTTTAAGAGTTGCACACATTAAAAAGCCTAACACTGCAAGCGGCAAGTGCTCTTATTTTTTCACACAAACAAAGCAAAAGCATGACATCGTTTCACGTGAATGAAGAAACACGCTCTCTCGCCTTTTTCACCTCGTAAACAATAACAATTTCATTGCGTCGCCCCACACGAAGTGAACTACATTAACACGTTGTTGTATTTCACGTGAAAGTGGAAATAGGCCCCCTTGCCATTGTCACCTCGCCAACAATTAACTCTCACTGCGACGCACCGCATTAGCTGAACTATATTAACACATTTCTGTATTTAACGTGAAAGTGGAAATACGCCCCCTTGCCATTGTCACCTCGCCAAAGATTAAATCTCACTGCGACGCACCACATGAGCTGAACTATATTATCACTGTGACACATAGTTATGCGACTTTAGGACAACTGGGATAGTAATAGGCTACTTTCACTGCAATTGATGTGATAAACCACGATAATGTGAAGCTCCGTAATTTGTTTTTAGTATTTTATATTTTCATTACCAAAATAAATTGTTACAATTCCCAGCTCAAAACCTTATTGTTAGGCCTACTATTATACATTCCCAGCTTCAAAGTGTACTGTACTACGATACATTCCAAGCTCCAAAAGTTATTGTTACTATGATACATTCCCAGTTCCATAATTTTTTGTTACTATGTTACATTCCCAGCTCAAAAATTTCTTGTTACTACTATACATTCCGAGCTGCAAATTTTGTTGAAACGCTCTCACCGCAACAAGAGTCACGTATCGACTTTAGAACATCTGGGATGGTAATATGCTACCTTCACCTAAATAAACGCTTTAAACTATGATAATTTTGCAACTTCATTATACGGTGTTACTATGTTACATTTTCAACTCCGAAATACGTTGTTAACACCTTCAGTCATGTATCAACCATAATAGGGCAGTAGTAGGCTACGGTTACGACAATGTGTTAATCTAACTAACTAAATTTTCCAGTTCCGAAATAATACGTTGCTAAAAGTGGATGCAATGACTATGTAAAGTGCATTTGTTATTATTTTGTCCCTATTTCATTATATAAAGTTATATTTTTCGTATTGTATGTACCTGTGAAACTCCATATTGCTAATTTATTGTTGTCGATAATAATAGCTTAGTTGTTACAAATGTTTTTATAGCGGTTAGTAAAGTTTCGTTAAAAGTAGGACACTAATGCATGTTACACTGAATGCATATCACTATTATTTTTTATAGTTATTTATTGTGATTCGGCTGACAGTGACTGCAGCTTATTTTTCCTTTTCTGTCACTTTTACCTGGCATAGGCATGTTACCTGGATGTAAATAGTTCATGTAACCAATTGTTTGAAAGAAATAAATAAGCTTCCTTTATATCTGATGTTAAGCTTTTTTTCTTCCTCATAATTAGGGATAAGTAATGTTGCAAACATGAATTTCAGTGAGTTACTCTTTGATCCATACATTATTTTCCTGCGTCTTAGTACATTTTGTGCAATAGTTGATTTTGTCTTGGTTCCCTGACAAATATTTACACATACACATATCTGAGAGCCAAAGTCTGTCAAAAGACAACTATGATGCGTTAAAAAACAGCATTTAAATGTATAGTAAAAGTAAACAAAAACTTTCATAGTTGCATTACAGTACTGACCAAAAAATGCTTTGTACTTTATATTTGCTATTTCAACAAAAATGTTATATTATATCACAGGATAGTTTAAAATAAGATATGTTATTACCATCAAGCCTTTCAATTCTTGCAAGACTATAGTTGTAAACAAAATTAAAACATTGGTTAAATTAATCAAACATATGCTTTTTCTGTCATTAAACAATATTTACACGCAACTGTTAATTGCATTACATGCTCTTTGAATTAATAAGTCGTACTCCTGAGACCATTATGGGATTTCTCGCTCTTTCGAGGACCATTGGGGTGTAGTACCAAATGTTTCAGAAATAAGAATAAGTTATATGTTAACCAGGCACAGTAAGAATATCAATTTTAAATTTCAGTACGATCGATATAGTAGTTTTTACATGATTGGGTAACGCAAAAATGAACATAAATAGATATCTCATTATATTTTTATATAATAAATAGCATAGGATAGATCCAGATGATCATATTTTTTATTACAGTGCTGGGAGATTTGAATAAACTTAAGGAAATCTAAACAATTATTAATAATTTTGGACATTGATATGACACATTTTAACTGAAAGGCCAATATTCAATATTTTCTTCTAAATAATAAACAAAAATAAATCAAGTACTTCTAAGGCATTGCGATATATGGATTCAAACTGAAAAGATAAATTCCAAGATGGGAATAAACAGATTAATAAAACTCTAACTGAGACCGAATTCAATTACGAGAGGAGTAACTTTGGCCATAATATAAATATCTCCTGTGGACCACTCTTGGGAAACTTGGATTAGAAAACTTGGTGGATTGTCCAAATATATTTGTGGTAAGTTAACGAAGAGATGATGGTTGTCGTTTTTCAAGTATTAGGTTAAAGAGTATATAAATATTGAAACTTTAGAAAATGAACAGAATATTGTTATAGAACTAATTACTTGCTTGCTAATTACAGTGACAAACCAGACTGTAGTTATAGAAAAATGAAAATACGTAAATGTATCTAATATTATGGTTTTTTATTTATTCTTTTAATAATAATAGGGGGCTGTTCTATATTTATAACAATTCCGTAAATGAATATTGCCATTTTACATTTGTATGTATTGTTCAAATTGTTAATAGTTACAACACTGATTTCGGTGAATGAAGTGACTTATTCAAAACGATTTAATAAATATTCTGTAAACCAATATTATATAGGTTTAAAAAAATATTTTATATTTTGTAAATACATTTTCTTTGATATTTTGCAATTACGACGTTTCTGTAAAGCCATTATATTTAACAAATTATATTATTTGCTAATACTTGATTAATTTCATTAGAAGCAGAAAGTAATTCAGAATAACAGCTATAGTAAAAATGTAATTCTACTAAAATATATAGGTCTTTGAATAACCTAATCTGATTCGATTAAGTAGCTTACGTTATTTGAAAAATTTTAATATTTTTAAGGTTCATCCTGTCTTATTTATATAATTTTTAAATTTAAATTTCATACAGGGTTAAATCGATGTACTGATTTGTTAGAAACTGAGATTTAATTAATTAAGACTTTTTGTGGAAGCAATACGATAATAGTGAGCAAATCAATTTTTATTGTATTGGACACTATCGTTCTTCAAGGTTTTATTTCTTTCAAAAAATTTCATTACAATGGTTTGCTGTATCCGTAGTTAAGATTATTTATGTAAGCTTACTTTCTCGTGTATACACGTCAGAAACTTCGTAAAAACAAGTATTGCATGCAAGTTTAATATGGTACGGATGTTTACACAAAAATCAAGCATGGCCTTCTTTACAACCCAAAATGTAGAAAATAAAGAATTATTATAACACAATTTTTAAGTTTAACTTATAGAATGAAAGATGCAAAAATTAAAACCAAGATATGCATATTCAATTAAATCAAATAAACAGGATAAACATAATGCACATAATTATCTTAGATTAAATGTAATTAGTTTATTCTTATTAAATATTATTTTAAAATGTAAAACGTTTTAAAGAAGTTTATAAATACCACTTCGCCTCCTATAATTTCATGTTAATTTCAGATCAGTTTAAAATATAATCACTTTAGCCACAGATATGATTTACAGAGCCAATATTCAATGGAACAGTCCCAAATGGAGCGTTTTATAATATATTAAATCTTCACGCTACAAGTGGTATAGACAGGGCCGCGCATGCGCAGCTAATCCTTCTTTCTTTTCTCTCCGTGTTACCCTACTCTGTAGGATTTCGTCCACATGCATCTATGCTTGTTTACGTTAACTTTATCTTTACACTTATAAAGTAAGACGTGGTATATTAGACTATACAAATGTATAAGTATCTAAGCAGAGGGTTGTAAAATTTAAAATTGACAACTGTTTGGATCAATGGGAGGTGCCGTAAGGTTTTTGCCTGTTTTCAATTAAATCAATGTTTAAAACTACAAAGTTTGAAATCGTGGTTTAAAAATCATATGCCTAATAACATATAAATCCTAACTGCTCACTGGTCTCTAATGCAGTTAAAGATCCCACCTTGGTCTGTAAGTTGCGAAATATTAATTGAAAGAGCCTGTTAAATCTAAAGAACTGTGCTCTTTAAACACTTTCATTTGAGAGCACAACCGTACTTTTAATTGATTAAACCACTATTTTTACTAGTTTTTTTCTGTATATATATATAGGCATAAATTTAATAGTAATAATACTTTTTATTTAATTAAGACAAAAAAACCAATATGAATGATAAAATATTAATGTTAATATATAAGGTATTGGATATCGTTTCCTTAGATTTTATGAAACGTTATATTTACAATAGTTCAGCTAAAAATGTGGGGCAAAAATGGATAGACTGGTAATTACTTTGTTTTAAAAAGCAATTCAAACCATGACTACAATTTGGGATGAGCGAGCGCAGTAATTTCCTTGTTATCGCGAGTGGAAACGCAAAAGCGATACGCTAGACACTAAATGCAAAAAGAAAATGTGTTTGTCAAAAAAGTTGTCGTGGGGACATCGTATCCATTTCTCAATGGTGAAGTATACGATACTGATTAGGTAAACAAATACTGATATATTTCCTAGACTGGCTGAGGAAATAGTATGTTATAGCGAATATCGATTGGGAAACACATCTTTACTGTAACATGTATCATCTTTACATATGAATGACTACTAGCATAATATAAGTATTGAAATGTGTCAGCATTATTTTGTATTAATTATAGTTTTTTAATGCAAAATTACTACGAGTATATTTATATCCGTAAACATTTTGAAAAGTGAATTGCTTTGAATTCAACCTAATTCCAAAATTAAATATAGGACTATATATGATTTCTCGGGGCAAATATCGAACTCCAAATATTGTTAAAAATATAATTATTGGAAGTAGAAGTGTAAAACTCAAAACAGCAATTATTTGTAATTGTGCTTCACTTCTTGTTCATAACCATTGACATCGAAAACTGGGAACCTGATGAGTAATTCTAATGTTATAAATATAATTCAATTTTTTCTAATGTCATAGGAGCCTATTGTATTACGTCACAAGTACGTTCACCAAGAAAGCTATGAATCATGTCAAATAAAGTGTTATGTATAAACATGATTTTATGACTTTGTGATCACTTCTTCTAATTTGTTTACATTTATAGTGAGAATGCATAGAGCAAGCATTAAAGTAATATACAATTCTTGTTTCATAATTTGCTTCAGCCACTGTTGAGCATATAGTAAAGAATACATAATTACAATTAACAAAAAGTTAATTTTAAATATGATGTCAACCATAAATTGTAAGAAAATATAAAGTACTAAGTAGAACAGTTTACGATCTAATGTTAACTATAAATTTAAACTGTTATAAATCCCATATTAATTGTTTAGTGACACACACACACTCTCACGTATATAGCTGCTACACTTGTTGTTTGCTAAATAAACTTTAACATGATTCAGTCCAAGAAAATGTATTATTCAGAAACAACTTTTCAACGATAATGGAAATAAATTTAACATCACATAAGCAATTTTTAATTTGGATAGACAAGATTTCTTCCACTTAAAAAGAATATTTAATTCAGTACGAATGTTTAAATATAGACCTAAGATATTTCAACAGTCACACTTACCGTGAGCAAAGTAGCGTTAGTATTAATAGTCAACCTTTAGACTTATTGATGCAATTCTTTGTGACATTGACCAAATCTAAGAACAATCAGTATTGGACCAAATATTAAACCGTGTGGGACGTTCAAAATAATCAACAGCGCATTATAATTAAGTTTACGCAAGCAACTGCGGTGATAAACAAACTCATTTTCTCACTCTGAGTGCATCTAATGAGGTCCAATTAAAACTTCCTACGAACGAGACCTCTGATGCCCATATTTTTACTTTATACAATGTGAGGACATTATGTTCTTTCATGACAAAATTATGGACTATTTTGTTTTAAACAATTTATTTCATTGTAATATAAATTCTCTTGCAACAAAAGCGATAAGAAAACAAAAAACCTCTGTTAGAAAGAGATTATAACTAGATACTACATTATATAAAACTAAAAGAGGAAGAAAAAAATTAACAGGTGAGGAAATCACCAGACCATTCTTGATATGAATTTCCTTACCTTAGCATTAATAGTACGCCAGTGTAACTTCGATTTCAATTCCAAACTACAATGAAATTGTCATTACATTATTGAACAAGGATCTGTAAAACAACAAGCAGTATAGTATAGTAGTGCATTTACTGTTCACTATGTAAGCTTTTATTGCTCACTTGAGAAATTGTAAATATAATAATAATAAGTTAGCCTGCTAGGTTGTTATAACTTCACAAGTACACTTCTTTTAACCAATGTAGAAGAATAGCAACACTCATTATTGTTAACAGGAAACTTCAAGAACTTGACTTGAAACTGCAGAAACCTCTTTTACATTTTATTCAATACAAAACTTTGTTAATTGCTTTTATTATTGGTTTGTGTTCACATTAAAATATCTTCTATTGCTTCTTATTCTCATTTATTGTTTTAGTGTCCCTGTGAACAAGTTTTTACTGAGTGCAGATAATACATTAAAAAGAAATAAGCCTTAGTGATATGTATTTTAATACTAATTTTTACGAAAGTTCTTGAACAAATAATTATATATTTTATAGCAAATGCCTTACACGAAATAGCTATGTGAATAAAGCATACAATTACAGTATAATATAAAGCTTTGATAATATTAATGTTTATATACAAATACATGGGTTTATTTTCCTTATAATATTATTAACCTATAGTTAGTTATTTATCAGACCAGATGCCTATTCTTATTATCATTACACGTTATAAAAATGTTAAATACTTACAAATATAAAAATACAGGGTACACCAGAATGGTTAATACACTAATGATCGACAGTATGCAGCTTTTCAATTCTAATAACAATTCTGATAACTGGAGTATATTATATTTCCGGTACCTAGCCCCACAAATGGATCTTTATGCCTTTAAAATAGACGATTCCTTCGAAAAGAGTAGGTATAAATAAATTATATTCAATTATAATGTTACATATGCTCAAAACCTGCTATGTATGAAGAAAACTATGTGTAAGCAGCAGCAGAAGCCCTTTAACCGTTCCACTAAAATATCAGGTAACATGTCTGACAGCATGAAACGATCATCTACCCTAACACATTTCGGCATACAGCTGGTTTATGTGATTATTCAGTACCAATTATTTGTTTTATATTTGCACTGTATATCCTTCTCAAATTAATAAATTTTATTATTGTCCACCTGTATGCGTTACATAGCCAGAAATAACAGTTCAAAATGAGCAAATTCATAAATATAAATAGGAATACGAACGATAAGATCCGTAGTGGACTGGTTAATTGGCACACACTTTTCGTCACTTCTGGCATTCCACATACTGAATTTCATTAACCTGCCTTGGAGAATTCTGGTAATGATTTCTGGAAATCAAAGAAAGATGAAACAAGAAATGTGCTCTTTGAGGCGATCAACCCCTACGATGACTGATATACGTTGACGAGGATACGGTATTATTGTCCTGGACATTGTCATTAAGAGACAAATTTTAGCATTGATGATTTATTATTCGGATCCATATTCGGTCATTTTTCAGAATTTAAAGCGCTCAAAATCGAAATTTACAGCAATAATATTACAGACTGCGCCAAAAAATTAAATATTCAACCAGCTTAAAACTTTATTGAAGCACCAATTTGTGTCTTAAGTTTTTGTTTAATACTTAAGTGATCATTATTTGTTTTTGATATAAATGTCCTGTTAAATGCAAAAAGTAGAATGGGGCTGAAATTAATATCAAGAGAATGTGATTTTGTACGTATAACTTAGTTTAAAATGCTTATGAATTATTAAAAAAATATGTAGATAATCTTATTATTTTACTTGATATAAAACAAAGAGTGTTGTGATGCAATTGCATTATTCCTTACTACCTTGAAATATAATATTATTACTAATACTGAGGACTCTAAAAGGTTTTATTAATATAATATGATTAGAGAATACAGAAGGAAAGAATTAACCCATTGAATCCTAATTCCCAAGACAAATTTAGGACATACGTTCCAGTCAACACAATATGTAAAAAAAGGCCATATACAATAATTTTATAACTAATGTCTTTTCTTATGCCACCCTCGCTTGCTACCAGACATATATGTATATATTTAAGTATATCCTAATCCATCATGAATACGCAAAGGAAACTGTTAAAAATAAATACCGACGAAAAATATAAAGTACGTATATTGTAAAATAACTAATATCAAAGGTTTAATTGTTCAGTAACTTACATAGTTAATCACCTGAAGCAAGTAACAGACAAGGTGTACAAGTATACTAGTGATATCTTCCGATTGCTTGTTACCTTTGTGTTAGATATCTAGGCTAGAACTTTCCGAACAGTATTTGACTTTATAATGTTAGAGGTTCAGTTGCCTTAAGATAAAATAATTTATGTTTTATAACCATAAATAAATAAAGTCACACACGTATAATATGTAAAGAAAACAAACTGTTAGTGGGCTGCCAAATTTTCTGGGAAAATTTAAATACCAAAATTATTTTCCTCGTCTTCAACCTGTTTAAAGGTTAATATTAAAAGACTCCTTAAATATTTAACCTTTAAACTCATAAACGCTACATGTACCCACCTCAGTATAGAAATGTTTCAGATAAGAATATGAGAGGTAGATCCATTACATCTAACTATAATATAGGATTGAACACCAATGTGTTTTCTTCATCAATCATACCCCTTTCACATATACAAGTTCTTTTGTATAACCTGAGTAGGCTGTCCTGTATCTACAGCTTTGTACGATAAGTAAATGTAGTACAGATATGATATTCTATTAATAATAGAATAAGCTTCCTTGAGTCTTACGATAGGTACGAAGTATATTACGCAGTACAAGAAACCATAGTAGTGGAGTTGGCTGTAAAGAACCGCTGTTTGTTTTCACAACATCATGTAGTTACAAATTAATGTCTCTCGCATTGTGCAGTACTGTGCAGTGAAGTACATGTATCTGTATTCTAAGGGCAAAAGATATATGCATAAACCTTGTTAATTAGCGTTCCATATTGCGCCATTGTGAGGTTTGTTTTAGTCCTTAATTCAGCCGCGTTGTTGTTAATGTCGCCTTTTAAAGTGAGAAATGTGTTAAGTGATACTCCTAAGTACTGTAGAGTCATATAGTAGGGTCTACAAATAAAATACATACAAATAAATAATACATTACTGTCTTAAAATATCTAGATCGGAAATAAGTGTCATTTCTTTCGTTATGGAATATTTTCGGTAAAAGAGAAAGGTACTCGTAACATATTAAAACTTATATTTATGAAATGCTATAAATAAATACTACAAATATGGATTAACCACATATTAAAGTTAAAGCCTCTTGTAAGTTAGTGAAAACGTTAGATAAAACTAACTGATCATACTGTCTTGACAAGTATAACAATAAAACAGTTTTTTTAAGTTAATTATAACAGATACTTATAGACAGCATTTTTGTAATTGAGCGATTGCGGTATTTCACAATAATACTCAAGCACGTATACAGGTTAGTATGTGTAATACAATAATTTCGTGCAAATGACATTTGGTTACATATTTGGCATTACTGGTCGGGTAGTGTAAGAAGTACGTAAGTAAATAAAGTTGTACCAGTTATTATTTCTTAATTTTTTACCAATGCAAACTGTTTACATACTGTTGAGACAACTTCAACGTACCCTTCATATATAAAACGGTGTTACTGAAAATTACGATATATTTAATTCAAAGAAGCGATAATATGAAGGTTGTTTATTTGTACAACGTGTAGTGCTGTAGCATTTAGTAGAGTCTTGTTTTATAATTCAGAAAGTTCTGGAAGTTAAAGTGTTAAATGAGTGTAAATTATAATGTGAGTTTTTAAGTGATGATACAAGTTTTTGCAGTAGTGCAAAAATATTATCAATTTTAGTTTCTAACAAATCCCATCTTCAGTCCCACAATTAAATAATGGATATGAATTTTTCAAATACCTCCAAAGTTTTAATAAGGCTTTTCGTGGTAATACAAATTAATATAAATGGTGTTCAGTAAAATAAATACTTTCTTTGTTTATATCTCAACAGGGAGCTCATTTATCTGTGCAAGAATTAGTATGCCAAAGACCTTAAACTTAATAATAATTAAAACATGAATTCATAACTTTATCATTTCCTATGAGCGGCCGGGTTTAATGGTTTTTAAAACAATTTTTTGTTTAAGATATTTTAAAACTTATCATTTTAACTCGCTTGTTTATGCTGCAGTCCACTGCACTTATTCAACTGCTGTGGCAATATTATGAAATGTACTACAAATAGAAATGACGTTATACTTAGTTGGAATAATATAATGTTCCGATTCAGTGGTAAAATCTTAGTGTAAAATAATACATTTCTAAAATAACATGTTATACTACGAAAATATAAAAAAAACTACAGCAGGCAACAGATTAGTTATTATGAGCACGGCTTTATATTTAGTTTATATTGTAAATAATCCATTAAAAATTGTCATAGATTACTTATTACATGAAATTTTAACGGCATGAGAAGACAATTTGAAATAAGAACATAGCTCCCCAAAGTGCACGAAAATATATTCGACATCACCGTCTTTAACACTTATTAACGTGATAAAACCAAATAGGCTGTTTAAAAAACTAATTTTTTTTAAACTGTTTCGATATTTGCACTTTTATTTGTAATGAGATTCACTTTGCATTCCATTTGATGTGGCTCGGCAGTAACCGATGTTTACATGTTAAAATGAAACCCTAGAGTAGGACTCTGCCTTTGATCTTAACTCTCCTTAATGTTTATTTATTTATATTTACTCATTCAAAGTATATTGGCCTTAGGAGAACGGTTGTTATTTTCCTATTCCCTCTCCGCATCCACCAATTACATAATGTTTGTGCAGTAGTTAGTATTTTGTTTTGTACCACCTGCACACTTTCTTTTCATAAGAGTTAGAACGGTCATATTATAAATATAAGTATATCTTTATTGTATTATCCTGCATTTTTTTATTACAAACTCATAGCAATCTCAGTGCAAACGAGACTGAAATGTTAGAAAACTAAATTAACTGACATATGACATTTTTCCTACATGTCAATATTAATATTCACCTTTGCTTCTCATTGTTCTTGTCAGAGTTTTTAGTGCAAGGGAGGAGACAAAGAACTCTTCAAGCCATTGAATAGATTATAATATAAAATGCAATAGAAGATAGAACAAAAACGATGGAACAACAATAACAGATAGAACATAAAATTGAATAGAAATACCAAGTAGGTTACTCGCGTAGCTAGTAGAGGTACAGTAACATTTGCAAAGGAATTTTGTGTTCCTCTTTTTTAGCCTGCGTTGTTATATTCTGTCTTTACAATCACGATTTAGCTGAAGATGAATGTCGAAAATCTTTTATTTTGTAATGAAACCCATATATTTACTATATTGATGAGGTGCTATCCTGTAATCCTGTACTGATTAATTTGCATTCTATACATTTTTTATTAGTTTAATCATTTTACAAAGTTTACGGAAAGTAATTATCTTCGACCCTGTGAGTTGTCCTCGTACACTTTATATTTTAAGGAGTATACTGTTCTGCTTTGCCATCATGATAGTAAAAATATTGATGAAAAACTCATACTCCAAAGATATACAACGTCATTCTTAATTATAAAATGATCTAAAAACTAACAGTTTTAATCAATATTATTGGTATCATAGAGACGAAGAAGTTTTATTAATGTTTTGATTGTGTTTACTACAGGCAATATAACGTTTATAGTTTTGTATTTAAATTTCATAATGCACATTATAAATTTAGATAGATAATTCAGAAACTAACGAAAAATAAATATGTGGAATCCCTATACATAAATCTCTTACTTAGTTTAATGATGTTGAATCTGCTAAACACGTGTACCTTAGTAAAATAGTGTTTGTTATTTTTGTTTAAGATTTCTAGTGGATTATTATTTATAAGTGTTGTTTAATACGTTTATAGTTGTATAATTGAATACAGCCCTACTGTTATATCAAAAATACAAATTATATATACAAAGAAAAATTAACAAAATTATTACGGAATAATTTAAATCACGGAAACACGAATCTAAAAATTCTTACAATTACAGAAAAGAATCACTACGCAAATAATATCCTCATTTGAGTGAGTTAAGTTACTATAACCTGTAAAATAGTCCGTTTCGAAAGCAATTTATGTTGTGACAATATGTATTAGGTTAGACACCACCGAATTACACCCTTCTATATTGTGAAGCTTTACGATTATTGTTGGCTTCTATTTATTTGTCATAGAAATGTAACACATATCGCCATCGGTGGCTCTGCTTCCGTACATTGTCTTAACGTCGGCCAAGACAAGTTTAAATTAGACTAAAAGAACATATTTATTATTATAAAAAAGAAAACATTGAAAAATCAAAATTATTTGAACATGCAGTAAAGGAAAATAATCATATAAATTTTGAATCATCTAGTGTAGTGTTTAAATAATCTTCCTGGACAAAAATAAATAAAATTGAAAGTGCATGTATGACAGTTTTAAAACATAATTGTATATCCCAACCTTCCGTAAATTTCAGTGATATTTTTATACCATTAGTAAAAATAGAAATCCATTCCAAAATTATGAATTGTAAACCATATTTTTCTACATATTTATTTTATATTTTATTAGTTTTGGTCTTTACAGTTGGTTTTATATTTTATTAAATTTTATCATATGTTATTTTTCTATTTTACATATATGTTTTTCTGTAACTAATATCAAACTGATGATGGCTTAACCGGCGAAAGCGCTTTTTTAAATAACTTTAATGTGCGAGTATGAAAAATGTCTTTTCCATTAAAACCTATACAAACTTCCAACAAGAATACAAAGCAGAAAAAGAATTCATGATTCAGAAATGTGCAGTTATAATGACGATAACAATTTACGATTTGTTAACTTTTCGTGTAAGGATGTAATGAAGATTTACTGTGTAAATATTACATAATTCATAGTTTTTTCTTGTATAATTACAAAATTTAATAATTTTAATTCTTCTTTACCTTTATCAGCTTCTGGTCACATAACTAATTTCATTTTCTTCTTATAAAGCCACTTGCGTAATTCATGTGTTTACATAAACAAACAGCTATACTATAGGAAGACTATCAATCAAACTATGTTTAATATACATTGCACGTATATATGTAACTATAGGCATGTAATATTAGTAAAAGTTCATAAGTTTATATAGTTATTATGTTTATACATTGCAAAATACGAAATAATTGGCATAATATAAAAGTATATCTAATGACATCACGTCTTAGGTACGGTACTTTCAGTTATTACTTATTATAGTATAGGATGTAAGCCACGATATAATTTTGAGTGAATTCAATATGAAATAAGGCTGCTGATTTACAATATAAAAGAGAAAGTATTAAGAGAAAGTAAAGTGAAGAGTATTAAGTGAGTAGTCAGCAACGAAAAGCTTTTCATTTTGTGTCTCAGATATGCTTCACTGGATCCACAGCCACATTCAAAGTCATTATTTTTATTCCCAAAGACTGTTCAATAATAATATATTCATATCTTTTACACAAAATCTGATAAATAACTTGCAGCATAAAATGTTGTATTTTCAAATATCAGAGAAGTTTACGGTTAGGACAAAACATTCCAGAAATATATTATGTATGACCTTCCGGCCAATTTTATCTCCCGAATGTATCTGACCTATGGGCTTAAATCCTAATGCGACTTAATCCTGCGGTCGGAAATATGTTTCCTGCATACCATGTTCCTTTAGTATACTCATAACACATGGGATCCAAAACAAATAGTTTGTTGAAGACCATTTAAGAATTTAGTGTCTACTTTGAATCATCACGTTCAAAACGTAGTCAAAGCTGAAAATTTTTCCTATTGGACATCATATAAGTTTCAGATGAAATAAGAGTTTATGAAGTATTCACGATCGTGTGTCTCATCTGCTAATATTCCTTAGTTATAATTTATGAAGGAACACAAAGAAAAATGTATAACCTTAACCCAGTTAATAAATACACAATAAAATGCAACGTATTGGATGTCTGCCATTGTCCAGATAAATAAATACTTTTATTCGATTCAAATTAAGGAAATGTCTCTGGTTTATGTACGTAAACCTTTCAGACCGCATGCAAATTTTAATTACGCTTTTTCTCCACCAATATGATTACGGATTAAATAATGGTATTAATAATAGAGACATTATTGGTTACTAAGTTTTCAATATTCCATTTAAGATACATATATACATAAATTTTTTTATTTTTTTTTGACATTAGAAAAAACTCTTTATTTCATGAACATTGAGTACAGAAATGTAGTCTAAAGTTTGTAAGAGTTGGAACTTAATGAATACAAACTAGGCTTGCATTACAAATAGGTGATAAATCCATGTACGAAATTAATTTTGATCTTGAAAAGCCTGAATGTACTCGTCGATTGAGTAAAGGAGTCGAACTAGGAGCCAGTTGACAAGCCGCTGTCTCATATTCTTGATTAGCCCTGGAATTATCAGCTCATCAGGCAGGTAGTTGGCAAGTTTGGCACCGATGTATGAGGGCTTCTTCTCATAGAGTGCCAGTCTGTGATTGGGAAGAACATAGTCACTACCGTTTCTTGTGAAGTGGTTATGTAGGTTGTTTCTTCTGGGGAGATCTTGACGTGCAACATGGAGGATTACCTCAAGAATGTAGAGAGCTACCACTGTAAGGATTTTTAAGTTTATAAAAGCTCCTCGGCAGGACTCCTGAGGACCTAGACCCAGCATGGCTCTGATGATTTGTCATTGGAGGTACTGTAAAATGGCAATTGCCTTATTTAATTTCAATAAACATTGAATCGCAAAAAGTACTTTCTCCGCCGGGAGTCGAACACTGATCTCTCACTTGCCGGGTGAATGTGCAACCATTACACCACAGAGCGCTTACTTTTTCCGATTCAATTATTTTGTATTTGGCCGTATCTGTCACATATGTGTTTAAAAAAGCAAATTAACATATGATCGGAAGACCAAATACCTGTCAAATGACTTTTATTTACATTAAATTGTATAAATGCCAATTGCCTTATTTAATTTCAATAAACATTGAATCGCAAAAAGTACTTGCTCCGCCGGGAGTCGAACCCGGATCTCTCACTTGCATACATTTATATATACATGTGTTAAACATATATGTATATATTAGTTTAAATTTTTCTTAACATTACGAAATAGTTGTATCTTTAATTGAATTAGAGATTACAAAACGTGTCTATAGGAATCCAAACAATTGTCGACGCATGCTTCAGAGGATATACCACCATTTCACACCCTTACATCGTTAAAGCTGCAGTGGAGTTATAACTCTTTTTATGTGGATTTATCACGCTTTTTTAGCGTATCAAATCGCTTCTTAAGGTGCCTTGTTAACATTTATTTTCTCTTACGTTGCTTATTTTTTTTAAAATAGTTTTTTTTACAAATCTAACTACAAATGTATATTTTAAAACATTTTCAGACATTTATAGTTTAGCTTTTTCTTTCCCTAATGTTGTTTTCCAATGAGTAATTGGGGGAAAGGACACTTTTTAAGTGTTTATGTACATTACTTGTGTTTATGCCGTATTTCTAGGGTTGGGATGGATGGAACTTTTAATTTTAAATTCTGAGTGGGAGGATTAGTGGTTTATACTCACTGTGATAAAATACTATAATATATATCTTCCTGCAGTGTGTTCATGACAAAAAGTAAGCGTAAATAAACAAAGCTGCGTCAATGGCATAACAAATCTTACAGTATATAATGTGTAATTAAAATAAATTCTGGTCGTTTTAAAGATATTAATCTGTCCCTGTTATAGATAAGAAATAAAATTAAGATCTGTACGCAAGGTGTATTAAAAATCTTAAATATATTACAAAATAAGGTCAGAAGCCTTGCAAATCAATCGCTTTTTTTGCAAGATAATTTGTGGAAAAATGCATAAATTTTAATATCATAATTTATATTGATATTTTACATTATAATTAAATTGAAAATGTATATTACTATGTAGTATAACAATTTTAATTTTTTATGTAAAAACTGTACTGAACGTTTATTTGTTAATATTCACTTATATCACTTAGCTGTTCCACATTGATTACTAAACATAGTGTTATTATGAATCGCTTTACTCATTGTAAAGAATAATATTTAAAACTGTATGGAAAAATTATCAAAACATTTATAAAATTGAGGCTTAAGGTCGTAAAATATACGTACCCATGCAGTGTTATATCCTACCGTCCTTAGGCTAAAAGTAGATTTCCCTGGTGTTCTCTAAACACACGAATTGTAACAAAGTTGAATGTTGAAATCTCTCAAATCAGCTGAAATTATCCCTGCACATTTCCTGTGGCATTCTCAATGATATTTTGTTCAATTATTTTTACTTATGTTGATGTTATTATCAAACTTAATAAAATATTTTTGAAAATAGTAATTTTTTTATGTAAAAATCCTTATTTGCTTATATAACTTCATCTCAAATACTTAAAATATATTAGCTTTGTTTTTATAGACGAATTTTAAAATGCATTGTTACCTCAATATGTTTGTCAGTACGATATTGTAATTTATAACTAACTAGTGGAAGGTTTTTTTAATTTCCACTACATTCTTCTGAAGGAAAGTTTTGTGTCGCAATAAATATCCATAAGCTAGTTGTTACATTTACGGAATAAAAACACTAAGTAAATAGTCTCTACATTACTAAGCTGATATTAAATTTAAATCTCATTCCGTGGGAAACCGACCGAGTATTATTGAAAATTCCGAGCAAACAGATTAAGGGCTCAAATCCTTCTCAGCTTAATGGAAATGGTGCCATAATTTATATTAATTCTACTAATATCGAAATTTATAACTCTCCAGAACCAAGTCAAGAATAACGTCACAAATACTGATAAATGTTCTACACTTGTCGAAGTCAGTAAATCATCTGATATTATATCGCGTCTTACGTATCCTCGTTACCACACCATGTTTTCAGACTAATGGTTATTTTAATATTTGGCACGTTTCGTTACCAAATACATAGGTATTTTTTGTAACGGTGGTCAATTCTTCTAACTTGTAAGCATAGTTCTATAAATAGCTAAAAAAGTAGATTTTCATCTTGACACTGAGTATATTTCATAATTTTGTACGAAACTTACTATAGAGAATTCTTTACCGTATAGATATTATGTTTTAAGTGTTTTATAGATACTTTGTTATTATTGAAATTCTTGCACCAAGGTATTTATCATTATAACCTTAGAAATAAATGTCAAAATGTTAAAGCGATATAGCTTATAGTCTAATTCCCTTTCACTTAGTGTATAACAATGACGTGTATTATTTATTCTATTCTCCTGGGTCCTAAGTATAACATAATAACATGGAGTATACTTAGAAACATTTAAATTAGTACACGGAGATTACAATTTTTTTTTTTAAAAATCAGTAATATTTACTGGCCAGAACAAATACACCAACATTTTTTTCTGTTGTTTACATATAACAACTTTACTAATTCACATCTACAAAATTGCTAATACAATATTACCAGAAATTGTGCACTCGTACCAAACAAGATGTTCAGAACATGTTGGTATTAATGTAATTAGATTAGATAAATCCTTTTGAAAAACCAATTCTTACTATATTTTACATATTCTATTTAGAAACATATGTAACAAATTTCAGCATTTAAATATATTTGAATCAGGTAATATTATAAAATTTAAATATAATGTAACAGAACTGTTGTTACAAATTGGAGTCCAAGGATCCGAGACTTTCATTCACTCAGAATGGGGATCAACCTGACCTTGACCCCCTCTCATCCCCCGGCGCTCGTCATATCACGGTCTTGTGTATGTGGTCTTAATTCTAACGATGGTTTTGTCTAATACGACAATATTATCTCTTATCTCCTTAATCACACAACTACATTTCTACATTTTATGCCTTAAAACACACCGACACATAACAGTAACACTTTTTTCGACATCTAGATAACATACACCTTTTAGTACGACTCTAGCCTACGCACAGGCTGCTTGCCCATGTAGGCTAATTTCCATTTTATAATATATGTTCATATGTAATAAATAGTTTACTTAAATTATATAAATAATATTATCTAACTACTATACTTAAAATTAAATTGTTTTATTTTATCGCCACTTAGTAAGTATAGTAAAAGGGTAATTTAATATTTATAAAATGCAAATAAATTCTAATATCTATGTGTATATGTTTTTGGAAATAAAAATGTTTCTATTCTTTTCTATTCTATTTAATTTTTGTTGATATGTGAGATGGGAAACTTATATAATTGAAACCCTACACTTAGATGCCATTTTGTTCCATCTATTTTGAAACTCCAAAGACTTTTACAAGTTTTAAGTCCCAATAAACATAAAAATTGAGCAAAATACGTATAGGCCCAAAAGTTTTCCTTTAACACCAGATGAAGAATGGGTTATGAAAAAAATATCTTTATGGGGAATAACAGTTAGTTATATTATGTGTCCGTAAAATAAAAGTAATTTTATATTGGTTCCTTTTTGGGTAAGGCTGTTACCTTGCATCTATCATATTGAAACATTGTTCGATATTTTAAATACTAGTAAGATTTCACGGAACACCATTAAATATTTCGTTTTAAATCTCTTTTAAATGTATACAACTATTGGTCGATATGTAAATACATTGAAAATTTAGAAAATTAAACATTAAATCTTTAATTATTATTATATAGAGTTTAAATATAACACAAAGATTCTTATAAAACATTGAAATTGCATGATTAACTTGTAAATGTAATGTACTTGCATGAGGAGTCTATTAAAGTTTAAAGTTACACAATATTTTATAAAAAATGTTTATTTAGTTCTGTTTAATTAATATTTGTTATGACGATAAAAAAGGGGTTGTACTATTTGATTTATATACATAGTAAAGTACAGGTTTTTAAGGAGAATCTTAATAAAGGTATAACCCTATTTTATAAATAAAACTACTTCTTTCAGTTACTGTGTGTCAATAAAATAAAATTTGATAGTAATTCCCGAAAGGTATACCAATTGATAATACACACGTAAGTTTTGGAAATAGGTGTTTTTTCCTAGGAGAGAAAATATTATTTGTATAATCCATTGTTAATCTCCACCACTATTATTTTCACAATAAAATTAAATTGTAACTTATATACACCAATGGTATACATACCTAATGGTAATTTTATCTTTACCAATGGTTTGCAGGTGGAGAAAATGAAAAAGTTGTATGTAATCTGAGCTTCTTTTATAAATGTAAAGACAATAGTAGAAATTGTATACACACAAAACTACCATATGACCTTTAATACAATTCTCTATTATGAAGGTTGCAATGATAAGGTAATTAGGTAATGTAGTGATTTAGTAAGTTATAGACACTATTTTGTCTGTAAGTAGGTGAGAAATGTTATATACTAAACTCAGCTTTCTCGTTTTATTAGTTCAAGACTATGTTTCATTATTTATTAACTGTCTATTATTAATTATATTGTAAATTAATGCTCATATTGTAAAATAATATATGATGTTTCTATGGTGGTTCATTCATTGGATCACAGAAAAATTGCATCACAAATTGTTTTAATTATAAGAGTGATTGTTATCAAAGTGAAAGTAACTCAAAATTATCTTCTCGGTCATGTATATACATACTCGTATTGGAAATAAATACATTTCTTGACAACAATATGATTTTAAACATTTCTCGCATCTCGACACCTAATGTGTGCATTGGCAATACATTTTAATTACTTTATATACAATGGAATGTCCAGATACTCTGGTTTGTTTTACACACACGAAAAACGTATGTAATTCCTGTACAAACAGGTTAATATAATGCCATGTATTAGATAACGATTAAGCTTTTGGTGTGTGATCACAGAATTAGAGAGTAATGTCCTTTTGATGGGCTGGTTGGCAGATAACTGTAGAGCTCGGGTTTGAAATCAGGACAAAGGGACCTTTGTGCGAAGTACATCCGATTAAGTGACGTTGCATGCAAATAATAAAAGATACTGCTTCTTTTATTTTAGTAAAATATACTTTAATTGACTACAATGACGGTATGAAATGAGAAAATACTTATTTTTTAATTCAGTTTAAATAAAAAACTTTTTGTGAACTCTGAATTGATAAATATTGTAGGTAATGATTGCTACTAGTTTTTATTAAGCTAAGTACAATAATATAGGACGTAATAAAAATTTCATTTTACTGATGATATCTAAATTTAACTTATTTGATTAACTTGAGAAAATTATGTTCTTCTCTTTTTATGGTCCAACGTAAATAAACGCTATGTTTTTACTTGAAGCTCAGTTAATAATTTATTAAAAATATAACTAACTATTTGTACAGACAATATGTCACATCATTTGGCGATAAAAAAATATAAATATAAATGTTTACGAATGAATTTTATGTTAAAGTCATACGCTAGTCTCGAAAAATATGTTTATATTGACATTTCATCGCCCTAGTGTCACTTGCATGCCAGACTGAATAGGCTATATTAAATTTTCTTACCACTCCAAGCACTAGGTAAATGTTATTATGAATAGGTAAAATAAGCAGATTTGCCTTATAGAGTGGATTCGTGTGCCACTCGTTGAGCTTATCTTCACCGGATAAGAAACGACTTCGCTTTGGCTACTTCTTTATATAAATTACTAGCAGACCCAGCAAAACGTTGTTTTGTCGTATAAATTCTTATGAGTATATACGAATGTGGTGTATGATTGGAAGAAGCATGGAGTGCTGTAAACGATAACGGAATATAAAATTTCATAATATTAAACATTAATATTCTCTCATTTCATATAATTTATGCTGTATATATAATTATCATATATGATACATACGATAATATTATTAATTACAACAATTACTTAACCCGATGGGTTCTAAAATATTTTTTGTCAGCCAATTTTTTAGCTCACATGAACTAACTGAATGGTTTTTCCTACTCGAGAGCATGCTACATATAATTTAACGTTGTGAAAAACAATACTTCAACACTGATGCCTTTATACAACCTACGGTGCAAACCTGTATGAAGACTTCTGGTTTGTGTGAAATATATTTCCGACGCTTATGTTAAGTTTCCCTTCTTGTCAAGATTAGGAAAAAAGTTTAAAACTGGTTTATTTAAGGTCATTTTAAATTACTTTTGATATTAGTGGTATGTCCGCTAATGCTCCGGGAGAGTTGGCTGCCAGACAACAGCATATTACATATGCGGAGGCCGTCAGCGGTCTACCAGTTGCACACACGTATAAACATTTTTAGGAATCCAGCCTTTAGTCAATGGATAAATTGACGATTGGTACAAAATAAGACTTTTTCACAAAAATTACCAATTACCCACCAAAAAATGGTTAAAATCCAAATGATTTGTGAAGATGAAGAAGAAGATGTAATTGTTGTGTTTGGAAACGGTTTCAAACATCTTGACCTCTGCTGACATCCAAATTAAAAATGTGATAACAAGTGGAGCTAGCAGTTTCAGCTACATCTATTTATATCAGCCAATAAATGGCACAATTTCAAGTTTCATGTAAGATCGGTTATGGACAATAATGTTTTGAAAATCATTTATAAACATAACTCTGCTACTTAGTTTTGCATCTCAAACAGCACTGTAATATATGTACAGTTAAAAAGTAAGACGTGATATATTAGACTATAAAATGTACAAGGACTGAGGGTTGTAAAATTTATAATTGATAACTGTTTGGATCAGTGGGACGTGCCGGAAGGTTATATGTTGTGCACTGTTGAAAAATATGACACTATATCTAAAAGCGTTGGCTACATGTATTTATATTTTTTTAGTGTATATGTGTGAGAGTATATTTCATGTGTGAGCTAGAATATTTATTTAATAAAGTGGATCTACAATATTCAACACGTAAGCAACAGAAGGGACAAGTTTATCAAAATCAAGCTTCTCTATATAAATTTGTCAGTGAAAATCGGTGTACGTGCGTTTTTTTTCACTAGAACAATCTTAGCGAGAAAATAAAATGTTATATGTATACGTTTTTTTTTTTGAAGGATAGTAGGTTTTGAAATTAGTTTCACTACATATTAGTCGTTTGCTCGTTTAAACAAGCAGGCACCATCCGAGTATAAGTAACAAAACTGTTTTCAATTAAATCATTGTTTAAAATTAAAAACTTGAAATCGGGGTTTAAAAATCATATTTCTAATGACATATAAATCCTAACTGCTCACTGGTCTGTACAGCAGTTAAAGATCCCACCCTGGTCTCTAAGTTGCGAAATATTAATTGAAAGAGCCTGCTAAATTTAACAACTGTGCTATTTAAACACTTTGATTTCAGAGCACGACCGTACTTTTAATTGATTAAACCACAATTTTAATTTGTTTTGGTGTATAGTGTGAAGGCATAACATAAATTTAATAGTAATACTACTTTTTATTACTAAGGCAAACAAATAATTTATTCTGAACTTTACTGAATGAAAAAAGATTAATGGTTATATATAAGGTATTGGATATCCTTTCCATAGATTTAATGAAACGATATATTTACAATAACTTACGGGTCAAAATTGGATAGACTGGAAATTACTACGTTTTAAGAAACAATTCGAATCATGACTAAAATTTGGGGTGAGCGAGCGCAGTAATTTCGTTGTTATGGCGAGTGGAAACGCAAAGCGGTACGCGAGACACTAAATGCAAAAAGAAAATTTGTATGCCAAAAATGTTGTCATGGAGACATGGTATCCATTTCTCAATGGTGAGGTAAGCGATACTGATTAGGTAACAAATAATGATATTTGTCCTGGACTGGGCTGAGTAAATAGTATGTTATAGCGAATATCGATTGGGAAGCATAAGCTTTACTTTAACATGTATCTTTACATATGAATGACAACTAGCATAATGTAAGTATTGAAATATGTCAGTATTATTTATATTAATTACAGTTTTTTAGTGTACGATTACTGTATTTCTATAATAATAATAATAATATTCTTTTCTTTAATATTCTTTATTGCATCAACAATCAACAATTTCACAATTGCATTGCATGCGTCAACATTTGAGGTAATTAAACACACAATACTTAAATGTGAGAGTCAATAAACAAGGCAGTTAACAAGTATTTGGAATTTCATGGTAACTGGACATCAGGACTGGGAAATTGTTTGTTGATAATTTCAAGGATTTGCATCCCAGCGGCCCATCATGAACTCTTCAACGGAGTAAAATGCCTTTAACACCAAGAGGCGTTTTAGTCGAGATTTGAATGTTTTGGGATCTTCGAGATGTTTTAATTTCCTCAGGGAGCCTGTTGATGATTGTGACACCAACCTGGGATGGCAAATGTCCGAATGCTGTTGTCCTGTGTTGCTCGGTTCGAAAGTTGTCCCTGTCTCTTGTTTCATAGTGATGGACGTCCCTGCCCTGCACCAACTGGCATTTTAGTCGACAATACAGGGCGACCTCGAGAATATAGAGACAGGGTAAAGTCAGCAATCCAAGCTCCCTGAAGGATCCTTTACACGACTCTCTAGGATTCAGTTTTGAAAGAATTCTGATGGCTTTCTTTTGTGTTATAAATACTCTTTCGAATTTGTATTTAGAACAACTTCCCCACAGCCTAAGGCCGTAAGATAAATGTGGATGTATGAGACCAAAATAAGCCGTTTTCAATACATCCATGGAACAAAATTTTGAAAGGTTGCGTAAAACATAAATGCCTGAAGCAACCTTTGAGCAGACTCTATCAATGTGATCATCCCATGTCAGTCCTCGATCAAGGTACATTCCAAGGAATTTGATGGATTCTGCTTCTTCCAAGAGTACGTTTCTATCCGTAAACATTTTGAAAGGTGAATTGTTTTGAATTCAAACTAATTCCAAAATTAAATATATGTCTATGTATTGTTTCTCGGGTAAAATATCTATCTCTAATTATTTTTTAATAATATAATTAATTTGAAGTAGAAGTGCAAACTCAAAACAGGAATTATTCTGAATTATGCTTAACCTCTTGTTCTTAACCATGGACATCGAAAACTGGGAACCTGATTAATTTTTTTTTAATATCATAGGAGCTTATTGTATTACGTCACAAGTACTTTCACTAAGAAAGCTATGAATCATGTTAAATAACCTGTTCTGTATAAAAATTGATTTATGACACCATAATCATCTTTAACCAATTTTACCACTTCTTCCGATTTGTTTACATTTATAGTGTGAATGCATAGAGCACTCATGAGAGTAAAACACTACTTATTTCATACTTTTGTTGAGCCACTGTTGAGCATATACTTAAGAATACATTAAAACAATTAAGTAAAAAGTTTATTTTAAATATGATGTCAACCATCAATTGTAAGGAAATATAAACTATTAGGTAGAACAGTTTACCATCTAACTTTAAATATAAAAGTAAACTCTTATAAAACCCATATTAATCGTTTATTGACACACACACACACACACACACACACACACACACACACACACACACACACACACACACACACACACACACACGTATACAGCTGCTACACTTGTTTTTTGGTAAATAAACTTTACAGGATGATCGAGATTCAGTCCAAGAAAATGTACTTTTAGGAAACAACTTATCAACGATAATGTAACATAAATGTAACATAATGAATTTCTAATTTGGATAGACAAGAGTTCTTCCACTTCAAACGAATATTTAATTCAGTACAAATGTTTAAATATAGGCCTATGATATTTCATCAGGCACACTTACCATGGGCAAAATAGCGTTGGTAATAATAGTCAGCTTTTAGTCTTATCGATTCAATTGTTTGTGACATTGACAAACGCTAAGAACAATCAGTATTGGACCAAGTACTGAACCATGTGGGACGTTCAAAATAATCAATAGCGCATTAAAATTAGGGTTACGCAAGCAACCGTGGTGATTATCAAACTCATTTTCTCACTCTGAGTACAATCTAATGAGGTCCAATTAAAACTTCCTACGAGCCAGACCCCTGACGCCCATATTTTTACCTTATACAAATGTGGGGACATTGTGTTCTTTCATGACAAAAGTATGGACTATTTTATTTTAAACATTTAATTCATTCTACTTTAAAGTCTATTGCAACAAAAGTGATAAGAAAACTACACCTCTGTTAGAAAGAGACATAACTAGATACTACATTATATAGAACTACAAGAGCAAGAAATCTCTAAACAGTTGAGGAAATCACCAGACCACTCCTGGTATGAATTTCCTTACAATAGCTTTAATAGGTATGCCATTGTAACTTCGATTTTCATTCCAAACTACAATTAAATTCTCATTACATTTTTGAACAAGGATCTGTAAAATAACATGCAGTATAATATAGTAGAGCAGGTACCCTTCACTATGTAAGATTTTATTGCTCACTTGAGAAATTGTAAATATAATAAGAAGTTAACCTGCTAGGTTGTTATAACTTCACAAGTACACTTATTTTAACCAATGTAGAAGAATAGCAATACTCATTATTTTTAACAGGAAACTTTAAGAACTTGACTTGAAACTGCAGAAACCTCTTTTACATTTTATTCAATACAAAACTTTATTAATTGCTTTTATTATTGGTTTGTGCTTATGGTGAAATATTTTCAATTACTTGCTATTAACATTTATTAATTTTTAGTATCTCTGTTAACCAGTTTTAGTTTAGTACCTTTACACATTAAATAAATAAATAAATAGGCTTTATTGATATGTATTTTAATATTCTTAAGAAGCAATATTGGGAAGCAATATGTCCCATTTTTATATATTTTAGGCGAATAAGATGGGCAAAAGAAGCATGAGAATATATTATAAGAGTATTTGTTAAAGCCTTGGTAATATAAATTTTTCTATATAAATACATCGATTATATTAAAAAACTATTGTTCTGTTTTTCTTTTTGGCAGTTGCTTAGAACCTACAGTTGGCTATTTATTATACCATGCCTTATATTGTTGCACCATTAAATTTCAACAAAAGTTAAAAATTTTAAATAATTAAAAATATATAATACACAAACATAGACTGATACAGTAATGATCGAGAGTATGCAATCCTGAACATACTAATATACTGGAATATATTCTTCTTAGGGTACCTTGTCCCACAAAAGAATATTAAGGTCTTTACAATGGACGAAGCATTAAAATAACGTAACTATAAAGGATTTATAATGCTTAATACTGTATTATATGTATTATCTCGATCCACAATATAATAATTTTACAATAATATAAACGGCCTTAAGCAAGTAAACAGACAAGGTATACGAGTGTACTTGTGATATATTCCGATTGCTGGTTACTTTTGTGTTGGGGATCTCGGTCAGTACTCTCCGTAGAGTATTTGACTTTATAATGTCAGAGGTTCAGTTGCCTTAAGATAAAATAATTTTATGTTTTTTAACCATAAATATACAAAGTCACACACCTATAATATGTAAAGAAAACAAACTGTTAGTAGGCTGACACTGTCTTGCAACGAAACAGTAACGTATACAATACCCACTAACCACTGAACAGTATTTCACTTCATAGTATTTAAATGTTATTGATTCGGGCCCCTTTAAGTGAATTAACGTATGATTGATAACCGGAAGTGAAACATAACTTAAGCCACACAAAGGTCGATTATACAATGGAAACATTCCTATAACGGGCTACCATTTTTTTATGTTGCCGTCACACAGTTATGTAGGATAACACTCATTAAACAGCGTTTGACTTCATAGTCAGTGAATGTTACATTCTCAGTTACCCTCAAAGTGAAACAATGTATTTTTGTAACCATAATTGATGAGTAATTGAAGTCTTTCCAAACATTTTATATATAAGTTTATTAATAAGTAAAAGCTAGATTAAACAGTGATGACGCTAACTTATAACAAACAAGCACGATAGCGGATCAGTAACAGAACCTGGTCAAATCCTGTAAGCGAACAAAATGCTTCCAAATATAATTTTATATAATCTGCTCCATCTCTCTAGAAATTGAGTAGCTGATAAAGAAAGTTAAATATATTCCATTGTCTGGGAAAATTTAAATACTAAATTTATTTGCCTCGTCTTCAACTTGGTTAAATGTTAAAATTAAAAGACTCGTTAAGTATTTAACCTTTTTAACTTAAAAAAGCTACATATACCCACCTCAGTATAGAAATGGTCCAGACCAGTATATAAGAGGTGGATCTATTACATATAATTATAAAATAGAATTAAACACCAATCATAACCCCTTTCACATATTACAAGATGATTTTACACAAAACATTAATTTGTGAAGCTGAGACTTGGGCAGACTTGAGAGGGGTGGTGTTCGAAACCTGAGTAGGCTGTCCTGTATCTACAGCTTTGCAATATAAGTAAATGTAGTACAGATATGATTTTCTATTAATAATAGAATAAGCTTCCTTGAGTCTTAAGGTAGGTACGAAGTATATTACACAGTACAAGAAACCATGGTAGTAGAGTTGGCTGTAATGAACCACTGTTTGTTTTTATAACACCATGAAGTTGTAAATCATTGTCTCTCGCATGGTGCAGTGAAGTACATGTATCTGTATAATAAGGACTAAAGATCTATGCATAAAACTTGTTAATTAGTGTTCCATGTTGCGCCATTGTGAGGTATGTTTCCAGTTCTTACTTCAACCGCGTTGTTTGTTAATGTCGCTTATTTAAAGTGAACATTTTATTAAATGTTACTTTGGATTCATACAGTAGGGTTTTAGCAAATAAAATACATACATTAATTTCTTAGAATTTTTCAATCGGAAATAAGTGTCCTTTCTTTCGTTATGGATTATGTTCGGTAAGAGAGAAAGGTACTCGTAACATATTTACAACTTAAATTTATTTAAACTGGAATAAATAAATTTATTCGCTGTCTAGCTCCAGAACTGTTGCAAAGCCACAAAGTCTGCTTCTACCCTCTCTAGGGATATCAATATAACGGTAAAACTATGTAATAAATTAACTTGGTCTTTTTCCCGGGGATTTCCTATTCAAATTTTGCTAATCACAGAGTAGTAATCACTTTTTATTAATACGATAAACTTTATAAATAATCAAGGATGGAAATAAATCCAATAAATAAGATACTGTGAATCATTCTGAAAGATGGTAATAAATAGTAACAGAAGCCTTACTGATTATACATAGCTGGTCTGGGGTTGGCTAAATCATCAGCCACTCGCAAGAAAACTTCGCCCTTTAACTCGCCTATACAGACGGCTGCAGAGTATTGGCAGTTTCGTTTTAACATCTATTAACTGAAGTTAGATCTCTATAGAAAAGTCAAAATATCTCAAGAAGTTTATTTTGTAAGCTGTGGTAGTTACGACGCCAGCCACGTTTCAAGTTATGTGGGCAATCTATTTATTATTTATAAGTAAATAAATAACGTTACATAGCGTTCAAACATAATTAATGTTTTTTTTCATCATGGACCAGAAACCAAATTTAATGTAAATTATTGTTGACAAATTTCAGTTAAATAGCTTTGTTAAGGAAAAACAAGCGAGTAGAGTTTAAAAAAGTTTGTTTGTATAAAATTAAAATGGATCCATCTGAAGAGATAGATAGGAGGCCTTACTATTCAGAGACTAAATTTAAAGCTTTAATGAAGAAACCTTCTTTTTTTTATATACAAATGAAAACCCATCACTTTTAACCACCCAATCTCTTTTTTTCAAAGTAATTTCATTTCTCCCTTCTTCTCTGTTGGTCCGCCAATATATTTTGTTACATACTTACACATTTATCGAGCATAAATACATGACAAGTACACATTTTATAATCAGAAATATCCCAGAGCAATCAATCGTATTGTGCAGTAGTAACTGATTTTGAGGTTACGGTATATTGAAACTATCGACCTACCAATATATAAATACTCACAACTATTGATTAAACCACATATTATGTACAACAGTTAAATCTATCTTATACAGGTTAGTGTAAACCGTTTAGATATAACCAGAGCTGATTATAATTTCCTGTTAAACGGAGTGTAACTAAGAAAACAATTTTTTATTAAGAAGTTAAATTATAAACAGGGGATTGGTGAAAACTGTGCGGTTTGTCGTTGTTCGCGTGTTTAACGAGTAATACCTCATAGCACGTAATACAAGGTTTTGTATGGGGTTGTAATACAATAATTTCCAACGCAGAATGACATTGCGTGCGTTTAACCATATTTGTGCATTACTGGAGTTCGGGTAGTGTAAGAAGTACCTTAAGTAAATAAAGTTGAATAC
This sequence comes from Homalodisca vitripennis, assembly GCF_021130785.1. NCBI lineage: Eukaryota > Metazoa > Arthropoda > Insecta > Hemiptera > Cicadellidae > Homalodisca > Homalodisca vitripennis. The sequence continues at coordinate 59,099 of NW_025779251.1, forward strand.
TCCAGTTATGTTGATTTTCTTAATTTGTTTACCAATTGCAAACTGTTTTACATCCTGTTGAGCGACAACTATCAACGTACCACTTGATATAATAAAAACGGTGTTACTGAAATTTACGACATAATTTTATTTTAACCTAAAGATAAGAAGCGATAATATGGAAGGATTGTTTTTATTTGTACAACGTTATAGTTGTGTGGAAGCATTTTAAGTAGACTCTGGTTTTAGGATATTTCGGAAAAGTTCTGTTAATTGAAAGTGTTAAATGAGAGTTAAAATTATAATGTGAGTTTAAGTGATGATTACAAGGTTATTTTGCAGTAGGGTGCAGTGTAGGTCGTAGTGGCAAACAATATTACCAATTTTCAGATGTTCTAACAAGGATCCCCGGGGGGGGTTCAGTCAGTCCCACAATTAACTAAATATGAAAGTTTATAAATAACTCACAAAGGTTTTAACAAGGCCTGTTTTTCCTCGGTAATACAAATTAAATATAAATGGTGGGTTCAGTTAAATACTTTTCGTTTGTTCATATCGAAAGTGGGGGAGCTAATTTAATATATGTGCAACCATATTATCATCACAAAGACCCTTTAAACTTTTAATAATAATTAAAACATGAATTCATAACTTTTAATCACTTCCTTGATGAGAGGCCAGGTTTTAATGATTTTTATATATAAAAAATTTCTTCGTTTAAGATATATTTTAACAACTTATAATTGGTAAACCTCGCTAGTTTTATGCTGCCAGTCCACTGCAACTTAATTCAACTTGCCGTGGCAATATTATGAAATGTATCTACAAATGGAAAAGTGGGACGGTGTATACTTAGTTGGAATAATATTATTGTTCCGATTTCAGTGGTAATACTCTTTAGTGTAAAATAATATCATTTCTAAAATAACATGTTATACCTAACGAAAATAATTATTAAAAAAACTACAGCTCAGGACAAAACAGGGTTAGGTTAGTTATGAGGCACGGCTTTTAATATTTAGTTTATATTGTAAGATAAATTCCATTAAAAATTTATCATAGATTACATTGAGTTACATGAAAATATTGTTACGGCCATGAAAAGAAAGATTTGAAATAAGGCAACATAGCTCCACCCCCAAAGTGCACAGAAGAATTATATTCGACATCACCGTCCTTTAACACTTATTAACGTGAGTAAAAAAAACACAAATAAGAAGCCTGTTATTAAAAAACGAAATTTATTTAAACTGTTTTCGATATTTGCACTTTTAATTTTGTAATGAGATTCACTTTGCATTCCATTTTGATGTTGGCTCGGCAGTAAACCAGATGTTGTACATGTTAAATGAAACCGCTAGAGTAGACTCTGCCTTTTGGAGTCTTAAACTCTCCGTTAATGTTTATTTAAATTTATTAAGTAATCTAGTTACTCCATTCTAAGTATATTAGGCACTTCGAGAGCGGTTTTGTTATTTTCCTATTCCCTCTCCGCATCCACCCAAATTACATAATGTCTGTGCAGATAGTTTGAGGATATTTTGTTTTGTATCATCCTCCAAACTTTGTTTTTCATAAAGAGTTAGAAATACGGTCATATTATAGATATAAGAAATATTTTTATTGTATTTATTCCTGCATTTTTATTATCACAGCCAGGGGAAGGAACTCATAGCAATCTCAGAATTGCAAACGAACACTGAAATGTTAGAAAACTAAATTAAACTGGAACATATGACGTTTTTCCCTACATGTCAATATTAATATTCCCACCTTTGCTTCTCGTTATTCTTGGGCCATAGAGTTTTTTAGTGTAAAACAAGGGGTGGACACAAAGAAACTACTGAAACCATTGGAATAGATGTATAATTATAAAATGGTGCAATAAAAGATAGAAACATATATACTGATGGAAAGCAACAATAAACAGATAGAAGAGCAAAAAGATAGAAAACATAAAAATTGAATAGAACTACCTAAGGTAAGAATTACTCGCGGTTTAGCTAGTAGAGGGTACAGTACATTTGGCAAAGGAAATTATTGGTGTTCCTCTTTTTTTAGCCTCTGCGTTGTTATATTCTGTCTTTGTACAATCACGATTCTTTGAGCTGAAGATGAATGGGTCGAAAATCTTTAATTTATGTTAATGAAAATCGCCGATATATTTTACTATATTGATGAGGTGCTATCCTGTATATTCCCGTGTTTACTAATTAATTTGCATTCTATTACATTTTTATTAGTTTAAAATCAATTTTACCAGAAGTCTTACGGAAAGTAATGGTCCCTTCCGACTTCCTGTGAGTTGTCCCTCGTTACACTTTTATATTGTTAAGGAGTTATGACTGTTCTTGTTCTGCTTTGCCCATCCATAATTGGTAAAAAATATTGATGAAAAACTCATATTCCAAGAGGATATACAACGTAAATTTCCTTAAATTATAGGAATATTGAATCTAAAAATTCTAACAGTTTTTAATCAATATTATTGGTATCATACAGACGAAGAAGATTTTATTAATGGTTGTTGGATTGTGTTTTACTAACAAATGGCAATATTACAGCGTTTATAATTTTGGTATATTAAATTTCATAATGCACCATTATGAAATTTAGTATAGATAATTCCCAGAAAATCTAATGAAAAAATATATATGTGGAATTCCCCCTATACCATAAATCTACTTACCTTAGTTTAATTTACCGTTTGAATCTTGGCTAAACACGTGTTACCTTAGGAATAAATAGAGAGTTGTTAATTTATGTTGTTTAATGGTCATCTTAGGTGGATTAATTATTTTATAAGTGTTGTTCATAACGATTGGGAAAAAAAATAACAGATAGAACAAAAAGATAGAACATTTAAAATTTTAATAGAACTACCAAGGAAAAATTTCTGCGTAGAGTTTGAGGTTTCAGTCATTTTTTCAAAGGAATTTTGTGTTCCCTTTTTTTTTGCCTGCGGGTTTTTTATTCTGTCTTTTTCAATTTACGATTTTTGCTGAAGTTTAATGTCGAAAAACTTTAAAATTTTTTTAAAGAAACCCAAAATTTTTTTTTATATTGATGGGTGTATCCTGTAATCCTTACTAATTAATTTGCCTTTATACATTTTTATTAGTTTAATCATTTTACAAAGTTTAAAAAAAATAATGGTCTTTGGGCCCCGTGAGTTGGGCCCCGTACACTTTAAATTTTAAGGGAGTATACCCGTTTGCTTTGCCACCTAAAAATAAAAATATTGATGAAAAAAATCCCAAATTTCCAAAAATTACAACGTAAATTTTAAAAAAATAAAATGATTAAAAAAAATAAAAGTTTTAATCAATA